>NC_069505.1:329839218-330061718 GCF_027579735.1 Bombina bombina | reverse complement strand
ACCCAAATTTTTTTCTTTTTGATTCAGATAGAGCATGCAATTTTAAGCAACTTTCCAATTTACTCCTATTACCAAATGTTCTTCATTCTCTTGGTATCTTTATTTGAAAAACAAGAATGTAAGTTTAGATGCCGGCCCATTTTTATTGAACAAACTGGGTTGTTCTTGCTGATTGGTGGATAAATTCACCCACCAATAAACAAGTGCTGCCCAAAAATTGGCTGGTGTTCTTAGCTTAGATGCCTTCTTTTTCAAATAAAGATAGCAAGAGAACGAAGAAAAAATGATAATAGGAGCAAATGAGAAAGTTGCTTAAAATTGCATGCTCTATCTGAATCATTAAAGAAAAAATTTGGATTCAGTGTCCCTTTAAGGGCTCAAAGATATTAGGTCTCAGGTGTTAGAAAATAAAAGGCATGCAAAGGACTTTAACATAGAGATAAAAACATATACATCTCTAAATATGTATATGTGTGTGTTCATATATACCGTATATATATATATATATATATATATATATATATATATATATATATATATATATATATATATGTGTGTGTATATATATATATATATATACAGTAAGTGTGTGTGTTTATATGTTATTTGTGTATATGTATTTACATACATATAAATACATACCTGTAAATACATATGTGCACAGATATAAACATACCTGTATATAGAAGTGCATTGGAGCCCTTTGCAGTTAAGCAGATGGGAGCATGCAAAATCATATTTATGCAATATTCATATTCAATAAAGTTATACTTTGTATCTACTGTAAATATTTCACATTCCAATGTTCTGCACATAGCATAATATGTTCTATGTATTTTTAAATAGATATTCATATATATATATATATATATATATATATATTCCTATATATATATGTATATATCTATACTTACATATAATCAGCTATATATATAGGTATAGATATATATACTGTACCAAAATACCATCAGATATATAGAAATAAGTATTTATTAATACATAGAACATCTTCTATGTGAAGAACATTGGAAAGTGATATATTCATTATTTGATGTTGGGTTAGCGCACTTGAGAATATACATTCGGGTTTATCCGTGAGTAGGGTGTTCTATGGGGACTTTTATGGGGGAATAGGTTAATGCACACGCAATATGTGTGCATATTTAGGTTTTGTGCTGCCCTAGGCACTCAAAATTTTGCTACAGAACCCAACCGCCCCCACACCCCTGTTATAGTTTTTTTTAACCACATATTTTTTGGTCAGGGTGTAATGTGACTTTTTTCATGGAATTTCCAAAGCAAATGTTCACCAGGGCTTGCAAAACAATTACATACAGGTGGGTGAGCAGTAATAATATTTACATATACAGTGTGTGCATTTATATATATATATATATATATATATATATCTATATCTATATATAAATATATATACTGCAGATGAAAAATGCTAGTCAAGTCACCTGCCACTCCCAACAGAGACTCAAAAAGTGCTACCCCCCCAATTTGCTGCCCTAAGAAAGTGCCTTGTTTGCCTAAGCCACAATATGCCCCTGCACAAGAAACTTACATCTTGCAGAGTTAGCACACAAGTGTAACGCTCGTGGGATACTCCTCTATCAGAGTATCTTGTTATCCCAGCGTCGAGCCAGAATGATAGGGAATATCCCAGAGCAGAGAAAGTTAGTGAGATGATGAAGACGACACTCACCATAGGCAGGACAGTCCCCAGCAGCAACAGCAGAGCCGTCCAAGGATGAACCCCTAGAATGGTCAGGCAGGCAGGGTTTGACAACAGCAAGGCAGTCCAAGGATAAACCACTAGAATGGTCAGACAGGCAAGGTTTGGCAACAGTAAAGCAGTCCAGCAGATTGAGGGTTAAGGCAGGTAGAGTAGTCAGACAGGCAGGTTCAGCAATCATAATCAATCCAGCAGTTTAAGGGTTAAGGCAGGTAGAGTAGTCAGACAGGCAGGTTCAGCAACAGTAATCAATCCAGCAGTTTAAGGGTTAAGGCAGGAGAGTAGTAAGGCAGGCAGGTTCAGTAAAGGTATTTAGGCACTTAGAAAGAACGATCTGCCACACCCAGGAGTACACAAAGTAAAACCTATACTTGGGAAGTGAGAGATCATTTGTGGAAAGTTTAAATAGGTGCAAGATTCTCGGCACTGAGGTATCTGACCAGTATCAGGAGCATGTGACGATGATGTCAGCTCCGTACATATCTGAGCCAACACTGCCCCAAGCAACAAGCAGGAAAGGATACGCCGCACCACTAGCAATGGCTAGAGTGGCGTGACATAGCCCCCCTCTCAACCAGAACCAGAGTCGGCCGCAAAGGATGAGCAGCATGGAATCTGGAGACCAGAAATAGAGCATGCACATCACGGGCAGGAACCCAGGAACAATCTGCCATGGAGTAACCCTTCCAATGAATCAGATACTGCAGTTGTCTGTGCCTGTATCTGGAGTCCAGGATCTTAGCTACCTCATATTCGGGCTCATCATGGACCAGGAGCGGAGGAGGAGAAGCCGGGTATATCTATTCTTGATGTAAGGTTTAAGTAGTGAGAGGTGGAAGACTGGATGTATGTGTAGGGTTTTTGGCAATGCGAATGCCACTTTGTAGGCAACAGGAGACAGTCTTTTCAGGACCTTGTAAGGACCAATAAACCTAGGCCCCAATTTGTGACAGGGTTGACATAGATGAATATGTCGAGTAGAGATCCAAACACGTTCACCCACTGGAATGGCACGTATAGAAGCCCTATGACGATCAGCAAACTTCTTATATCTAGAGACAGCTGAACGCAGCTGAGAGTGAGTGAGTGTTGCATTCAGTGACATGTCGGTCTGTGGCAGGGACCCCAGTGGACTGAGCTGAAAGAAGGAAGGCATGAGGTTGATACCCTGCTGTGGCTTGAAATGGAGAACATCAAAGAGTGCCAATGAGTGTTTCTTGCCAGCTCAGTTAGAGGTAGCAACTCAGACCAGTTGGTATGGCGAGCGTTGACAAAGGCTCTGAGGGCACAAGGAGGTTTGCTAGACTGAGCACTTTGCAATCTTTGCAGAAGGGTGGTATTGAGTTGAGCAACCACACAGGAGGGGGGTATGATGTGTTCAATAGGAGCTTCTGAGGAATTACTTGCGTTAGGGAACTGACGGGAAAGGGAGTCCGCTTTCTTGTTCTTGGTCCCAGGAAGATAAGAGAACACAAAGTTAAAACGGGAAAAAAACAAGGCCCACCTGGCCTGTCGATGAGCAGTCTCTAGGTAAGTCAGATTCTTGTGGTCGGTGAGAATCTGAATAGGATTGGCGGTGCCCTCTAACCAATGACACCATTCAGTCAAGGCCATCTTAATGGCTAAGAGTTCACAATTACCCATATCGTAGTTCCTCTCAGCAGGAGTTAAGCGTTTAGAGAAAAAGGTTACAGGGTGTGACTTGGAAGTCAAAGGGTCCCTTTGGGTAAGAACAGCTCCAGCCCCTATCTCGGAGGCATCAACCTCTAAAGTGAACTGTAGGTCAGGATCAGGATGATGGAGCACAGGAACTTCACAGAAATCCTTTTTCAGACAAGAGAAGGCATTTATGGCCTCAGGAGGCCAATGTTTACAGTCTTTGTTCTGTCTTGTCAATTCAGTGAGAGGAGAGACTGTTTGAGAAAAATTCTTTATAAACTTGTGGTAATAATTGGAGAATCCCAAGAACCTCTGCAATTCCTTTAATGAAGTAGGTTGAGGCCATTCGAGTACTTCTGTGAGTTTAGCAGGATCCATTACAAAACCCTCCTTCGAGATGACATAACCAAGGAATTGGATCTGAACTTGATCAAACTCACACTTTTCTAGCTTGTCTACCAAAGAATTGTCTCTGAGACAAAGAAGCACCTGTCTCACGTGCCTATGATGCTCTTCTAAAGTGGAAGAGAAAACAAGGATATCATCCAGATAAATGATGGCAGTGCGGTTGAGGAGGTCACGGAAGACATCTTTGACAAATGCCTGGAAGACTTAAGGGATAAACCTCCTATTACGTCCTATGTTCTAATAATAAAATAAAACACAACACAACTGCTTGGGGAAAAGACCGGTCACGGTCGCGTTTATTAAATAAACCAAATTTAATTCTGCCTAACTTAGCCAATACTAAGGCAGCAAATTTCAACTTCTCAATGAACTTGTAACAAGTTCATTCCAGTTGGTGGCGGCATCTTCTTCTAACTAACTAACTAACTAACTAACCCCTACTGATTGCCGGTCAAGGCCCCTCCGATGTCTGCAGCGTGGCACAGGGTTGCTCACGCTCATTGGTACAGCGAGAGAGATTCGTTACAAAGAGCTCTTCGGCCTGCAGCTCTTTAAAGGGAGAGGAACCCCTAAGCCGGCACTTAGTGGGCGACACCTCCCCCTGTGTTTGGGCCGTCACTCTGCTCTCTCTGTACCCACTCCCAGGGCCTTGAGCGACCGCCAGCTAGGGCACAATTTTACCAACCCAGTAGGGCGTCCCCTCCCAACGAGTCGTCCAACACGTTTGAGAGAGGTGGTTGACTATCTTAAAACCTCGGGCTTATGGGGCTGGTTCAACTAAACCTAACCCCGCCAAGGGCAGACTTACCCTTAACCTACTTGCCGCCACATACCTTCATCCAGGGTCGGGCGGGCGGGGAAAATTCTCGTTGAAGTCTGGAGGCAGGAAGAGGCCGGATCCACTGGAGCAGGACCCTATAAAGGCAAGAGGTACACCCGCCCACCCACTTGCAACATTGTAGCATACACACACTCTAGAAACCTCCAGACTTCAAGTCAGCTATCCCTTAATTTTGCTACAGACCCACTAGAGGGCCCTCCACTTCCATAAGGGATAAACCTCCTATTACGTCCTACGTTCTAATAATAAAATAAAACACAACACAACAGCTTGGGGAAAAGACCGGTCAAGGTCGCGTTTATTAAATAAACCAAATTTAATTCTGCCTAACTTAGCCAATACTTAGGCAGCAAATTTCAACTTCTCAATGAACTTGTAACAAGTTCATTCCAGTTGGTGGCGGCATCTTCTTCTAACTAACTAACCCCTACTGATTGCCGGTCAAGGCCCCTCCGATGTCTGCAGCGTGGCACAGGGTTGCGCACGCTCATTGGTACAGCGAGAGAGATTCGTTACAAAGAGCTCTTCGGCCTGCAGCTCTTTAAAGGGAGAGGAACCCCTAAGCCGGCACTTAGTGGGCGACACCTCCCCCTGTCTTCGGGCCGTCACTCTGCTCTCTCTGTACCCGCTCCCAGGGCCTTGACCGACCGCCACGAGAGAACATTAACTCTCGCCGCCACCCTTAACCAACATAGCCCTTAAATAACATTAACCATATATAACTCAGAACAATTATACAAAAATGTTTTTTTTTTTTTTACATATAACCACGGTCAGATACCAACCATAGCCTGAACTTAACTAAGTTAACTATTGAAATTGACAACTTTCAATTTAAACAACCAATGAGATGGCTTTCCTAAGGTCAGCCAGAAAAATGTCCAACCCAGCGTCCGCCAGGTGAACCCCATCCGGTCGGTAAAGGGCCTTTTTGTCGGCCGTGATAGTGTCATGTCTGATGACAAAACCTCCTACGGCCGTGACCGCTCTTCCCACTTGCCTGTTCACTTTCTTGCGAACGTTATACGCTGCCCTCTGCGTGACGATGTGACGCCACCGCAGCCGTGCAACCACGTTTGACCATCCAATCCGCACGTCCTGGAGCCACGTACACACCCATTTTATGTCCGCAATCATAATCCGTATCAAATTCAACACTGGGATGGATCCCAGGTCGTTCCCCCCCAAATGCACAACAATCACTTGAGGCTTTCCCCACCTCCTATGCGCATCCTGTAACAATGAGGGAAGCTTGCTCCAATTTAAACCCCTGCGGCCGAGCCAGCGGATGTTAGCCCTGGAAGTCGCCACTCCTAGCTGCTGCCCGCCCGGGGATTGATGTGCCCTGATAGCCGCCCAGTGGATAAAGGAATGCCCAATAATCCACACGCGCACTGGGGTCCTTACTTTACCTAAAACAACATGGATGGGGACAATGAAATGCTGCCATATGACTACAGTAGGCCTCCCCCGCCTCCCCCCCCTCCCGGCCGGGGAGGTGACAGAAAGGACCAACCAACCCCTTCCCCCAACCACTAGTCTTTCAGAGGGCGAATGTAGCCCCTATAGCGCTCTGACTTCCACCGCCCCAGTTTCTTAATGACCGCCTTAGATGACCCACTAGCCGCTGCGCTAGTCGCCGCCCCGATCCTAAACGAATGCCGAAAGTGAGCTACCGTCCTCGTGAACGAGAAACTGATGCGCTCCCTCCGGGCGAATGTGGCAATACTCCGCCACGCTCCGAACCAGACAGCGGTCCCGGAATTCGTGCCTGGCTAAAGGTAACCAAGCCCCCTTTCCCTCTTGATCCGTCTTGGATCGTGGAATGAGCAGAAGGACACCCTCTTCAGAGGCCCTCACATGCTCCATTTTAATACCGCCCCCCTCTGCCTTTGTAGAAGCGGAAACGACCTCCCCTATTCTGAGTGCCCCTGCAAACGCCAGCGCAAAAGCCACCCGAAACAAACACGCCTCGTAAGCAGAGCGGCATACGGCCCCCAGCTTGCCTACCATCAACCGCAACCTATAAGACGTGATTGGTTCCCTCTGATCCTTGAGAGGTGGGGCCAGCCTACCCCACCCCTTCAAGATCTGCCTTACTAAGAAAGCATTAGTGTAATCTGCCAAGCCCAAGGCTTTGTTGAAAAACGACAAAGAAGCTAACCTGCTGAGAGTTGACAACCTAGACACACCCTCTAGCTTCAGACACGCCAACCATTCTAAAACGTGTACCTGAGACGCCTGATGGACTGAGAAACCCTTCTGTTCACTGAAGCGCTCCCACGCCTTCCAGTGCGACATGTACGTCGCCCACGTCTTAGGAGCGAGTGACGCCCTGATTAGGGGGAGAACGGTCTCCCAACCTCCGCCAGCTGCCAAAGAAAAGGAGGGCATGTTAGACCCTCCGCCGATGCCCTCGGGGCCACCCTCTTGAACTGATCCCATTGAAATCTAGATAGTGCATCAGCTATAACATTGCTAACCCCTGGCACGTGCCGAGCTGTGAAGCGAACATTAAGCTGCAAGCACCGCAAGACCAGGTGTCGTAGGTAGGTTACCACCACCGGCGAAGCTGCAGACAACCTGTTTATGGCGTACACCACGCTCATGTTGTCTGACCAGAATATTACCGACCGATTGGCCAGTCTCTCCCCCCACAGCTCGACTGCAACGACTATGGGGAAAAGTTCCAGCAGTGCTAGATTACGCGTGAGACCTGAGACGAACCAATTCTCTGGCCATGCTTCCGCGCTCCAATCCCCATCCAGATAGGCCCCATAGCCAAACCCCCCAGCTGCATCCGTGAACAGGTGCAGGGATTGGTTAGAGATGGGCCCAGCCCTCCAAAGGCAGACCCCATTAAAATGAACCAGGAACTTCTCCCAAACTCTTAGGTCGTCCCTCATCTGGTCCGTCACCCGGCGCCTATGACTGAACCCCCGAGGCCCTTTCAATTGGGCCTCCAGCCTGCGATTGAAGACCCTCCCCATGGGAATGGCCCTGCCTGCGAAGTTAAGGAGGCCCAATAGTGATTGCAGCTCCTTGATGGAGATGTACTCCGCGCGGCCCGCCGATTGAACCGCCTCCAGGAGGCGGTCGACTTTATCCTTCGGGAGCCTGCATAGGGATTCTACGGTGTCGATCTCTATGCCCAGGAATGTCAGGCAAGTGCATGGGCCTTGGGTTTTCTCTCCCGCAAGAGGGACCCCAAAATCGGCCGTAACATCCTGCATTACCCTCATCAACCTGGCGCACTCGTCGCTACCGGCCCCCCCTACCAGCAAGAAATCATCTAGATAGTGGGCCACCGCCCCACCCCCAGATGCCTCCTGTTCCACCCAGTGTAAGAAGGAGCTGAAGCACTCAAACAGGGCGCACGACAATGAGCAGCCCATGGGCAGGCACCTGTCAATGAAGAATTCGCTTTCGAACTTCATTCCCATCAACCTGAAGGAAGAAGGATGAAGCGGGAGCAAGCGGAAAGCCGACTCGATGTCCAGCTTAGCCATTAGCGCCCCCCGTTCCCGTGACCGAACCACCTCCAGTGCATCATCAAAAGACTGGTAGTGCACCGAGCTGAGGTCTGGGTCTATTGCGTCGTTCACTGACGCCCCTTTGGGAAACGAAAGGTGATGGATAAGCCTGAACTTACCCTGCTCTCTCTTGGGCAATACTCCCAAGGGAGAAACCACCAGATCCGGTAGAGGCCGTTCTCTGAACTGCCCCACTACCCTCCCAAGTCTCAACTCCTTTGCCAGCTTTTCCCTCACCACGTGGGGGAATTCAGAAGCCGACTTCAAATTGCGGTGCACGGATGACCCGGTTACCGGGGTAGTAACTGGAATCCTGAAACCCTCCCTTAGCCCTGATGACAGGATCACCGCCGCCTCCCCATCAGGGTATAGCGCCAACCAAGGTGCCATCCTCTCAATTCTAAGTGGAGTTGGGGCCCTTGACCCCAGCCCCCCCTCTACTATTCTGGGAGGGTGCACTAGAGTCCCTCCTTTTCTCACACTCTGACCCTGGGTGTGGTCCGCTGCAAAATTTGCAGATGTGACGAATGGAGCAATTCGCTCCCCTGTCACACTGTTTGTCCTGGAATTTCCAGCACTCCCCCCCGCGTCTCTTCTGGCGGGGTAAGGACCGCTGGGCTCCAGGCCTAGCCACCGACGGTGGCGAGGTGGACCTCTCGCGCCCCAATTTGGACCACAGGTGCATATCCTGCGTCCCAAAGTGCAATATAGGATTGCCGACCATTTTCTTGCGGAATGCTACATCGTAATCCCGCCATGCACCTTCTTTAAATCTCTTGTAAATATCGGCAATAGTGTCTTGATATTTAAAGAGGTTATGCCCCTGAGTCGGCCACCTATCCACGTAGCAAGACGCCAATACCCTATAACCTGCTTGCCACTCCTCGTACATCTCCTGACGTCGCAACTTTTTGGGGCCAGAGCCATCGGCCGCCCTCTCCTTGGCCCTGCAAGCTTCTGGAGAGAGCTCGTAGATATTCACATATCTACCTTCCTGTATCTTTTTGATAACTTTCGCTTTCAGGTGCCCGTATAGCGAGTGGACAAGACACGGGTACGAGTCCCCGTGCACCGCCACTTTCCGAGGAGCTACCTGGCCTGCGGCTACTACCGCCGCCTCTGAAACCTGGGTTGCAGAATCGCCCTAAAGTACGCCCTGCGCGCCTGCTTTCGCCTGAACCTGAGCTGCTACCAACTTCTTTATCATCCTAAACATCTGTTGCTGTCCCTTACCCACTAAACCCAGCCCTGCCTCACTATCAGAGCCTGAGTCACTAGAGGAAGAACCCATGTTCGTGTGTGTGATGTCAGTGATGGTGCACTCACCGGACTGTGGCAGCGTCAGCGATGCGCCCTCCGATGATGGAAGCTGCACTGTAGTAGAAGGTGTTGAAGGACCTGCAACTGCTCCGGATGTTGAAGACCCCCCAACGGCTCCAGAAGCTGCAATCTAACTGCTTGTACCAGCCTGCATCCTGCGTTCTTCAACCGTAGAGACCTGTGAAGAAAAAGCAGACTGGGGAGTACTCTGAGCGGCAATGAGGGCCCCAGATGGGGAACAGCCCTCCCCTTCGCCACCCCTTGCCCTCTCATGCACCCCCAATGCAGACGCCACAGCTCTCCTAATCAGGTCCTCCTGAGCCCCCAGCGCCTGACTCACGCACTCTCTCACTTCCCGCTGCACAGTCGCAGCAATTTGGGCGCCATCCATGCCCACAATCACACCCCTCGCTTGGCTATGCTGCAAATTCGCTGAGTCACTGGACCCACTTGATCCCTGGCCATTCATATTAGTCTCCTTGTTGTCAAATTCTGACCCCTGCCAGCACCTAGCCTATATTCTGCTTGCTGCCTAGTGCCCAGGAGGCCCATGTCCTGAGAGGTACTGGCGTCATTTGCGCCCACATTCTGCACTCTGTTCCTGTTCATGCCCTGACTAGGCCCTGGCCTTACTGCCTCCCTAGCCACAATAATGTCAGCGTCATGTGCGCCTATACCCCTCAATCTAGATACCTCTGCTGCTCCAGCCTGCCTGAAAGGTTGCTGCCCAGAGCCTTGAGCTAAAGTAACCCCTGCCTGAGTGGCCCCCGCTTGATTGCTGTAGATCGATTGCTGCCCTGGGCCCGATTGACTACTACTGTATTGACCCCTGTGGTCACGTCATCTGCGCCCCCGCCCATAGCACCTCTCCGGTCTGCTTGCTCCCGCCTCATGCACACTTCGCGCTGAACTGCTGGACCCTCACCCGCCCCCCTGCCCCCTGCGACCGTCGTCGCCACCCGGAGTCTCCCCAACTTACTTGGAGCAACTCCGGTCGGCGTCCCCGGTCTTGAAGCAGGGCGGCGTCTGACTCGAGTGCGACCGCGCTCCTCACCCACAGAAGATCCGTCAGAAGGGGAGGAGTCGCGTCGTGCGTCACGTACGGGGGCGTGGCCACGCCCTGCCGACGTAGAAGGCCCAACGCTCACTTGGCCTGGCAAGCCACAGCTACCACCGGACCCCCCAGCCCCATCCCGCCCCTGCAGCGCACTGCCGGCCCCATGTTTGAAGCCAGGGATTGCGCAAGGGACAGAACGGCGGCCAGAGCACCCGGCGGGAGAGCCGGAACCTGCTGCAGCCATGCTGCCACCTCACTCTCCTGGTTAGTCACGGTCCTCTCGCCTGTCAGAGCCCTAGCAGAGGCCTGGGCTAATCCAGTGTCAACTCCTCCCTGCGCAGCCCTAGGCTCACTCCCCCCGGCCCTAGTGCCAGCCCTAGCCCCACACCTGATCTTAGGGGGAAAACTCAACTCCCTTCTCGCAGCCTGCCTAGCAGCAATAGTGGGCCTATTGGACGCCCTAGTCTGGGGGGTTGGGGGTACCACATTATCAGGATCTGATGTTCCTTTTTCTCCTCCAGGTCTCTTCCTCCTTGAAGGCTCCACCACAGCATCCCTGTATCTCCTGGGAGGCAAAGAAGTTCGCCTAGCACGCTTCATGACAGCTGAGGCCTAAGTGGAAGAAGACCAGCTCTGCAGAAAATTCTCGTTGAAGTCTGGAGGCAGGAAGAGGCTGGATCCACTGGAGCAGGACCCTATAAAGGCAAGAGGTACACCCGCCCACCCACTTGCAACATTGTAGCATACACACACTCTAGAAACCTCCAGACTTCAAGTCAGCTATCCCTTAATTTTGCTACAGACCCACTAGAGGGCCCTCCAATTCCAGCAGGGTTATTACACAGCCCAAAGGGCATTACAAGGTATTCATAATGACCAGATCTTGTGGTAAAGGCAGTCTTCCAATTGTGGCCTGGATAGATGCGAATCGGATTGTATGCCCCACGTAAGTCCAATTTGGTGAAAAAGTGAGCATCCTTTAGTGAGTCATACAGTTCGTTGATCAATGGTATGGGATAGTGATTCTTGATGGTTATGTTGTTCAAGGCCCTGTAGTCAATGCAGGGTCTGAGCCCACCATCCTTCTTACTGATAAAAAATAAGCCAGCCCCAGCAGGGGAGGAGGAAGGGTGAATGAAACCTTTAGCTAGGTTCTCTTGGATGTACTCCTCCATGGATTTGGTTTCAGCCTTGGAGAGTGGATATGTCCTCCCTTTAGGAAGTGGGGCTTCGGGAAAGAGGTTGATCTTGAAATCATAAGGATGGTGGGGTGGCAGCACGTCGGCTGTTTTTTTCTCAAACACATCTGCAAAGTCCATGTATACTGAAGGAAGGTTTGAAGGAGTCTGTATACTGGCTATGGGAATACGGGGCAGAGGAATGACTTTAGCAAGGCAGGAGTGGAAACAGGAGGTATCCCAGGAGGCCAGTTGTCCCTCTGCCCAGTCGAACTGTGGATTGTGTACCTGAAGCCAAGGAATACCAAGGATGATGGGTTGTGCTGGGGAATGAATAACCTTAAACTGCAGCTGTTCAGTGTGGAGGACTCCCACAGTCAGGGTCAGGGGTGCTGACTCAAAATGGATCATGCCCGAACCAAGGGGGGGGGGTGCCATCTAGGGTAGATATTTTGAGACAAAGTCTTTTCTGCATTAGAGGCAAACCAGCTTGGATCATAAAACGGTGATCCAGAAAGTTTCCAGCTGCCCCTGAATCAATGAATGCTTGAGTGTGGACAGTATTCTGAAGGAAGGTAAGGGTAACAGGTACCAGGATTTGAGAGGAGTGAGGGGATTTAGTTGAGATCATGCTCAGAGGTACCCCAGTGTTATCCCCTAAGCATTGGCTTTTCCCGGCCGAATGTCACAGTCCTTTGGTTGGTGGGTGTTAGATCCACAATAAAAACATAGTCTCAGTCTGCTTCTTCTCTGCCTTTCAGACTCTGAAGGTTTGAAGGAGGAGAGATCCATGGGTTCCTCTACTGAAGTAACTGGAGCTACTGAAGGGGTAGCGGATGCTGCCAAAACTGGGCGAATAGGAGGACGGGAGGGAAGGACCCTCTTTGTTCTGTCTCTCTCGGCTTGTCTTTCCTGAAAGCGAGAGTCCAGATTTATATAAAGCGCTATAAAGTCATCCAAAGAAGAAGGAATATCACGGTAAGTGAGTTCATCTTTGATGTGTTCATGGAGACCCCTCCTTAAGGCTGCCTTGAGAGCACTGCCATCCCAAGTGGTTTCAAGTGCCGAGGTGCGGAACTCGATGACAAATTGTGCCACAGTTTTATTGCCCTGGCGGAGATACAGGAGAGAATATTCCACAGCAGAGGTATGGCCAGAAGTCCCAAACACAGAAGATAAAGCAGAAATTAACTTATCAGCATCATGCAGGAGTCTAGCATTCTGTTCTAAAAGGGGAGAGACCGAGGCTAGGGCCTTGTCCTTTAGCAAGGAAATTATAAAGGTGGCCCTTGACTGATGAGACTGAAAGGTGTGAGGATAATTGGGGAAGTGCAGCCTGCATTGGTTTAGAAAGCCCCTGCAATCAGTAGTACCTTCATACTTGTCAGGCAAGGGTATCCGGGGTATACTTACAGAAGCAGAGGAAGAAGTCACAGTACTAGGAGTAGGAGCTGGTGGTGTAGTAACAGGAGCGGCATCCCTCGCTGCAACTATTAAGGAGAGTTGAGCAGTGATAGCCTCTAACTTGGAATCCATATCCTGCAACTGTGTGGTATGGGTTCCCAACATCTGTCCCTGAAGGTAAACAGCTTGTGCCACCTCATCTGGCTGCATGGCCCAAATATAATGTAACGCTCATGGGATACTCCTCTACCAGACCAAACTCGACCAGTAGTCTTGTTATCCCAGCATCGAGCCGGAATGATACGGAATATCCCAGAGCAAGATGAGATGAGGAAGGCTGCACTCACTACAGGCAGGACAGTCCCCAGCGGCAACAGCAGAGCAGTCCAAGGATGAACCACTAGAATGGTCAGGCAGGCAGGGTTTGGCAACAGCAAGGCAGTCCAAGGATAAACCACTAGAATGGTCAGGCAGGCAGGGTTTGGCAACAGTAAAGCAGTCCAGCAGATTGGGGGTTAAGGCAGGTAGAGTAGTCAGACAGACAGGTTCAGCAACAGTAATCAATCCAGCAGTTTAAGGGTTAAGGCAGGAGAGTAGTCAGGCAGGCAGGTTCAGTAAAGGTATTTAGGCACTTAGAAAGAACGATCTGTCACACCCAGGAGTACACAAAATAACACCTATACTTGGGCAGTGACATATCATTTGTGGAAAGTTTATAGGCGCAGGATTCGCACCACTGAGGTCTAACCGGCATCAGGAGCATGCAGCGATGACATCAGCACCGCACACATCTGAGCCGACACTGCCCCTGGCAACGAGCAGGGAAGGAGACGCTGCGCCCCTAGCAACGGCTGGAGCTGCACAGTGTAACAACAAGCAGGAGTGTTAAATACTGCTTCAATTATAATCTGGCCCTATATAGGTTCTTCAAGCAAATGCTTCTTCGACTGATAGGCTTCAAATTAAAAAAAATCAAATCAGCTGAGATTATACAGCCTGACAAATTAGGTAGTTTGTATGAGCTGAGAAACATGTTCGAGCTATAAGCTAATGGTATATCTTTTAAACTAATGTTAAGGTCCTATGGATTGTATCAGGACTTTTTAATATAATAAAAAAGATACACTCTGTGGGATCCTTTAAATTCTGGAGTTGCTGACAGAGAGTTAGCTTCTCCTGATATTACAGTATAAAATAATGGGTCTTTAGCCCGTTTCCCTTTACCATATGAGAGTTGCTTGAGTCAACCAATCAGCAACTATAAGTGTCCTTTTGTGCTGATTGATTCGCTGGTTAACAGTTCGTCATGACTCCTTACACCTTGCCCACTGTGCTAGAATACCAAAATTTTGAACAAGATCAGCCTAGAAGTTAGTTTAATACATTTTGCTCAGAAGAGATAAAGTGACTTGCAATTCTTTTGTTACTGTATTTATGCTAGCTGTCCTTTTCTCTCATGATAATTCAAAACCACAAATATGAGATTACACTCCTATAGAAATAGTGCTGAATATGAAAATTGCTTGCAATTTTATCTTGGGAGTTCAATTTGTTAAAGGGACAGTCAACACCAGAATTGGTGTTGTTTTAAAAGATAGCTAATCCCTTAATTACCAGTTCCCCAGTTTTGCATAACCAACACCTCTGTAATTATCTTGTATCTAAGCCTCAGCAGACTGCCCCCTTATTTCAGTTCTTTTGACAAACTTGCATTTTAGCCAATCAGAGCTGTCTCCATGGTAAATTCATGTGCATGAGTTCAATGATATCTATATTAAACACGTTAACTAATGCCCTCTAGTGGTGAAAAACTATCAACATGCATTTAGATTAGAGGCGGCCTTCAAGGTCTAAGAAATTAGCATATGAACCTCCTAGGTTTAGCTTTCAACTAAGAATACCAAGAGAGCAAAGCAAACTTGGTGATAAAAGTACATTGGAAAGTTGTTTAAAATTAATTTTTTGTTAGTGAAAAGCTGTCACTAATACAAACATTAAAATCGCAAGAAATTAGCATATGAACCTCCTAGGTTTAGCTTTTAACTAAGAATACCAAGAGAACATAGCAAAATTGGTGATAAAAGTAAATTGAAAAGTTGTTTAAAATTGTATGCCCTATTTCAAACATGAAAGTTATTTTGGAGTTGAATGTCCCTTTAATCTGTAGATGCAGCTGATTGGGCATTACAGTGCAGATCTCCTCATAAAACCTTAAACTTCAAGTTAAAGTGGTGGAGTTAAATCATCCTGGACTGATTTGTTCAGGATGATTGACATGCCCTGCTCTCTCCTAATTGGTTACACTAGAGCAGGGGTGGGTTGTAAATATGTTTCCTTGTTCAGTAATAAATGTAGGCAGCAGAAGCTGAACTTGAATAGACAGATTACCTAGATGGATTTTTTGTCTGCCCAGAACATAACAAATTGGGAA
The DNA here is from genome assembly GCF_027579735.1 of Bombina bombina. NCBI lineage: Eukaryota > Metazoa > Chordata > Amphibia > Anura > Bombinatoridae > Bombina > Bombina bombina. The sequence continues at coordinate 330,046,146 of NC_069505.1, read as the reverse complement.
ATTTAATAATCATCACTTCCCAGGGCTCGATAAATAGAGCTGATAGAATTTACCTAAGAGCTTGCGATTTTAATGTTTGTATTAGTGACAGTTTTTCACTAACAAAAAAGTAATTTTAAACAACTTTCCAATTTACTTTTATCACCAAGTTTGCTTTGGTCTCTTGGTATTCTTATTTAAAATCTAAACCTAGGAGGTTCATATGCTAATTTCTTAGACCTTGAAGGCCACCTCTAATCTAAATGCATTTTGACAGTTTTTCACCACTAGAGCGTGTTAGTTCATGTGTTTCATATAGATAACATTGAGGTCATGCGCATGAGCTTACCGAGGAGTGAGCACTGATTGGCTAAAATGCAAGTCTGTCAAAAGATCTGAAATATGAAGGCAGTCTGCAGATGCTAAGATACAAGGTAATTACAGGGGTAAAACATATATTATTATAACTGTGTTGGCTATGTAACACTGGGGAATGGGTAATTAAGGGATTATCTATCTTTTAAAAAACAAAAATTCTGGTGTTGACTGTCCCTTTAAGCTATCATAAGGGTCTCAAATGATATAGAATCTAGCAATGTTTCAGAACTTGTAATTTATTTTATTGCAAACTACTATGCATAAATTATCATTTATTATTAAATGGACGGTAACGTCAAAATGAGACTTTAGTGATTCCAATGGAACATGCAGTTTTAAATTGATTTCTATTATCAAATTTGTTTTGTTGTCTTGAAATATTTTGTTTAGTTTAAAACAAGTGTGCACGTGTCTATAGCAGTCAATGGCAGCAGTTTTTTTCAACTATACATAACATTGCTATAAACAATGTTGCAAATACTGATTCCAGATGGCTCAAGATAGGTATACGTTCCTGAACTCACTCAGTATTACTCTTTAAAGGGATAGTATAGCCAAAATTAAACTTTCATGATACAGATAGAGCATGCAATTTTAAGCAACTTTCTAATTTACTCCTATTATCAATTTTTCTTCGTTCTCTTTGGATCTTTATTTTAAAAAGCTGGATTGTAAAGCTTAGAAGCCAGCCCATTTTTGGTTCAGCACCTGGGTAGCGCTTGCTGATTGGTGTCTAAATGTAGCCATTCAATCAGCAAGTGCTTCTCAGGTGCTGAACCAAATATGGGCTGGCTCCTAAGGTTACTTTCCAGCTTTTTAAAATAAAAATATCAAGAGAATGAAGAAAAATTGATAATAGGAGCAAATTAGAGAGTTGCTTAAAATTGCATGTTCTATCTGAATCATGAAAGTTTATTTTTGACTATACTATCCCTTTAACAAAGTATATCAAGAGAACTAAGCAAAATTGATAATTGAAGTACATTGGAAAGTTGTTTAAAATGTTATGATCTATCCAATCTATCCAATTTAATTTCGACTTTAATGTCCCTTTAATGTGGTTATTATTAGATAATAGATATCTTACACATGTCATCTGTTGTTTATCTACCTAAAGATACAATTTTATGATCTAATTTCTTGCACACAATTATATCTGTATATCATTTTAAAAACATATTACAATCTGCAAATAACCAACCCCCTTCAATACTGCTATTACAACCCTGTACTCTAGAGAGAAAGAAAGCCAAGCAAGATAAAATGAACTCACCAGGAGTCCCTGCTGTGTCTGTAAATCGCAGCATCATTACATCATGTAGTTAAGGCACTGTTGCTAATGGTTTAATAATTGTGAGCTAACATCTCATTTATTCATGTCAGTATGTGTATATAGTTTGCATAGGATAAACCTTTCCTCTGTACTTAGGCTAAAGGTATTATTGCAAGAGATGACAACATTTGCATTTAAATAAATATTTTGTTATTTTGTAAACTACAGTAACCTTGCTCATTGATTTTTTTGAAATTCTTTATTTTGATTAATGGTAAATATATACACAAAATGCAAAAAGAAGTTTAATTTTATCAATAGTATGTAGATAGTATCAATAAGCTGAAATAAAATATATATATATATATACATATATATATATATATATATATATATGGACAGAAAGATGGGTGTAGGAATGGCGCTAGAAAGACACCCTATAAATATATTTTAGATAGATTGGAGTGGTAAATTTGCTGCCTATGAATATCTACCCAAAGAAAAACTGAGCCCCCAGGAACAGTTTACTTGGTAGGAAAAATATGTATTAAAGAGAGGGAAAATAGGGGAAAAAAGGGAAATTCAGGAAGGCGCAACACTCTGGAAAAAGAATCCTAGATAGGGAGTATTTGGGTCAGTGTGTTTTAGATGACCTATTACTCAAGTGATATATACCTAATGGATTATTGCTAAGGGAACATCAAATAAAGATATAATGTAATATAGAGGAGAGGTAATATAATGTTTACTAAGAGTTATTTTGATAGGTTGTTTGTTGATTATTAAATGTCTAAAAGTTCTGTTGGATGGTATGTGACCAATTAAGTACATACAGACCTATAACAGAAAAAGACACAAACGCCTAAAAATGCCTAAAATATTCAAAAGTTGACAAAAAATTATAAAAATACCTACGATTGATATTGTAAATTATAATAGCCAGAATATAGAGTAAATTATAATAGTAATAATAATATAGAAACGTAGTGTTGACTGTCAGACTGTGTTTCAACAATAAAAGTCCTGTGAAAGTTCAGAGTTTTAATCCAATAAGGCAAGTGAACTTCTATAACTGTAGATGAATGCAAAAAATCCAAAATGGTTAAACAGGATATATCAATGAATCCACGTTCCACAACGAACCCGTTGGGAGTATACTTACACTCCGTTACCTCAATCTCATGAGGTAAGTGCCGCGTAGTGTATAGGTAGTTCTTCCCCTTGGTGTCTGTGGTAAAGTGGAGCGGTATCCTTTTTCGATCCAGAGATCTCTTTAATACTCTCTCCCGAATAGCAAGCAGCTTGAGATAAAGTTATATCTTCTGCTCTCTCTTTCCTAGGCCTATGTTGTTAGTAAGAGGAGTAACATCTACCTGAGCACTACAGCTGTACTGATCCCTGTCATTCACCGCATCATTATCACTAGGAAAGAGAGAGCAGAAGATATAACTTTATCTCAAGCTGCTTGCTGCTGTCCTCATGCCTGTGACTGAGATGTAAAGCACTAAGCATCAGCTGTATATGTTTAGTGATTCACGGTCTCCAATTATCAAGGACTGAATACTATTCGGGAGAGAGTATTAAAGAGATCTCTGGATCGAAAAAGGACACCGCTCCACTTTACCACAGACACCAAGGGGAAGAACTACCTATACACTACGCGGCACTTACCTCATGAGATTGAGGTAATGGAGTGTAAGTATACTCCCAACGGGTTCGTTGTGGAACGTGGATTCATTGATATATCCTGTTTAACCATTTTGGATTTTTTGCATTCATCTACAGTTATAGAAGTTCACTTGCCTTATTGGATTAAAACTCTGAACTTTCACAGGACTTTTATTGTTGAAACACAGTCTGACAGTCAACACTACGTTTCTATATTATTATTACTATTATAATTTACTCTATATTCTGGCTATTATAATTTACAATATCAATCGTAGGTATTTTTATAATTTTTTGTCAACTTTTGAATATTTTAGGCATTTTTAGGCGTTTGTGTCTTTTTCTGTTATAGGTCTGTATGTACTTAATTGGTCACATACCATCCAACAGAACTTTTAGACATTTAATAATCAACAAACAACCTATCAAAATAACTCTTAGTAAACATTATATTACCTCTCCTCTATATTACATTATATCTTTATTTGATATTCCCTTAGCAATAATCCATTAGGTATATATCACTTGAGTAATAGGTCATCTAAAACACACTGACCCAAATACTCCCTATCTAGGATTCTTTTTCCAGTGTTGCGCCTTCCTGAATTTCCCTTTTTTCCCCCTATTTTCCCTCTCTTTAATACATATATATATATATATATATATATATATATATATATATATATATATATATATATATATATATAAAATTTAAAATCATTTAAAATCACGCTCCTGTCTTTTGATCATACAAATATATACAAGCAGAATGTCATTCTTAATACCATGAAAGCAATAAACATTTAAAAAAAAAAGATCTATATATTTCAGTAGCCTGGTTCTATAATCTGCTAAACCATGATATTTAATAAATAAACCTTTTATCATAGGACAAAGAAGTCTTTAAAATACAACAACAATTGCTTTAATTTCAAACGATAGCTAATCTTAAACATCTGCAAAAAAACACACACCAAACAAAGTAATATTTATTGCTGAATATTTGTCAAATTCAAACTACATATAGTTTAGCTAACATAAATTACTCTCTGCCTACACACATAAAAAAACATATCTTAAAGAAAAGACACACGAATGAGATCATAGTGTGCTTCCATGGTGATTCATCTAGATGAAGGTTTTTTTACATATCTCATTAAATAACAATCACTTGTTTAGAAAGTTGTTTTTCAAACTCACAAAGCTCTTAAGAGCTGATAGTTAGCACTCAGTACCTCTGTTATTAAAGGCTTCTAGATATTGTTAGTTCTTCAGTGTGCAAGAAGCCTTCTAATTGTTGCGCAGACGACTCTTGTCCAAATCACATTTTGTATGACATCTTTGTTTACCTCTTTTTTTTATTACTTGAATTCCATTTTTTGAGTCATAAATTTGTCATAGTGTTTTATGTGACAATATCTGGTAGCGGTCGTGTTCTACATGGTTTCATGCTTAAAAAGCACCATTTGTTCTTTATATGATGCCTTGTAGACATCTGCCTATGTTTGGCCATGGACTCTTTTGTATCTGATTCATGGATTGCTGATAAAATACTTGCACATTGCAACTAGCTTGCCTGACCTCCCTACATTTAAAACTGTCATTCAGATTATGGTTTTGCGCATGTTCACTTTGCATGAAATTAAAAACACAATGGATTTTTTGCTTTCATAACAAGTTAAAAATGTTGTTCAAATGTCAAATCGAAAGTGTGAGACTTGCACATAATCTGTTTGGATGGTTAAAAATACTGCTGGCATAAAGAAAATGCTCTATGGATTATACATTTGTTTCCTCACAAATAACTATAAAGAAGGTGAAGGTAATACTTTCTCAACATTTTAAAGGGATAGTCAAGTCAAAATTAAATTTTCATGATTCAGATAGAGCATGCAGAGTTAAGCAACTTTCGAATTTACTCCTATTATCAAATTTTCTTTGGTCTCTTGGTATCTTTTTTTGAAAAAGCAAGAATTTAAGCTTAGGAGCAAGCCCATTTTTGGTTTAGCACCTGGGTAGTGCTTTCTGATTGGTGTCTAAATGTAGCCACCATTCAGCAAGCGCTACTCAGGTGCTGAACCAAAAACAGGCCAGCTCCAAAGCTTATACATTCAAATAAAGATACCAAGCGAAGGAAGAAAAATTCATAATAGGAGTTGAAAGTTGCTTAAAATTGCATGCTCTATCTGAATCATGAACGTTTAATTTTGACTAGACTATCACTTTAATGTCTAGCTCATTATTGGATTCATGCTAGCATCTAATCAAAAATACATATACTGATTTACTTAGAGAAGAGTTGCCCCTCCTTTGAGGACAGTGATAGCGGGTAACATTTTGAGTTAATGGGACGCCTAGGCTTTTCTCAGAATTCACCCCTACTGTGATGTTCTGCCCCTTTACTTGCTTCTTATTGCTCAAAAACATACTACTTTAGTATTTACAGTCAGAGCACTGATCACAGAAACTGAGAATACTTGTAAATTTACACAGCCATTTTGTACTGCTCTGCTTTGCAATGTCCCACATTTAAATCAAAAGAAGAACATTTCAAATTGAAGTTGTCCAAATTGGGGCAAGATTATATATGCGTTGTCGCCCGCAAAAGCCGGTGACGCTGGTTTTTATGTAGTTTTGGCATCACATATACAGTGCCGCATATAATTGCGGCACATATATTTCACCCATCGCCCGCAATTTTTACTCCGATATGCTAACATAGAACCACGTCGCAAATCGTTATCACATATTCAGTGCAAGGAATTATGCGGCAAAAATGGAGAAATGTTACTCCGTTTTCACCTCGCCACACATAGGCAGGCGCAGATTATGTGAGCACCGTAACTCTCTGAAAATAGCAACTAAAACCTAACGCATGCGCAATATCTATCTGCCTGTCAACCGCCAACCCTCACCGTAATAACTATAAACGATATTGACCCCTAATCTGCCAACGCCCACATCACAAAAATCTAATTAACCTATTAACCCCTAATACGCCAGCCGCCCACAACGCTATTTCTTTCATGTAATTAGCAAGAGTCCATGAGCTAGTGACGTATGGGATATACATTCCTACCAGGAGGGGCAAAGTTTCCCAAACCTCAAAATGCCTATAAATACACCCCTCACCACACCCACAAATCAGTTTTACAAACTTTGCCTCCTATGGAGGTGGTGAAGTAAGTTTGTGCTAGATTCTACATTGATATGCGCTCCGCAGCGGGTTGGAGCCCGGTTTTCCTCTCAGCGTGCAGTGAATGTCAGAGGGATGTGAGGAGAGTATTTCCTATTTGAATGCAGTGATCTCCTTCTACGGGGTCTATTTCATAGGTTCTCTGTTATCGGTCGTAGAGATTCATCTCTTACCTCCCTTTTCAGATCGATGATATACTCTTATATATACCATTTCCTCTACTGATTCTCGTTTCAGTACTGGTTTGGCTTTCTACTACATGTAGATGAGTGTCCTGGGGTAAGTAAGTCTTATTTTCTGTGACACTCTAAGCTATGGTTGGGCACTTTTATATAAAGTTCTAAATATATGTATTCAAACATTTATTTGCCTTGACTCAGGATGTTCAACTTTCCTTATTTCAGACAGTCAGTTTCATATTTGGGATAATGCATATGAATAAATCATTTTTTCTTACCTTAAAAATTTGACTTTTCCCTGTGGGCTGTTAGGCTTGCGGGGGCTGAAAATTCTTCATTTTATTGCGTCATTCTTGGCGCTGACTTTTTTGGCGCAAAAATTTTTTTTTTCCGGCGTCATACGTGTCGCCGGAAGTTGCGTCATTTTTGCCGTTTTTTTGCGCCAAAGGTGTCGGCGTTCCGGATGTGGCGTCATTTTTGGCGCCAAAAGCATTTAGGCGCCAAATAATGTGGGCGTCTTTTTTGGCGCTGAAAAAATATGGGAGTCATTATTGTCTCCACATTATTTAAGTCTCATTATTTTGTGCTTCGGGTTGCTAGAAGCTTGTTCACTGGCATTTTTTTCCCATTCCTGAAACTGTCATTTAAGGAATTTGATCAATTTTGCTTTATATGTTGTTTTTTTCTATTACATATTGCAAGATGTCCCACGTTGAAGCTGAGTCAGAAGATACTTCTGGAAAATCGCTGCCTGGTGCTGGAGCTACCAAAGCTAAGTGTATCTGCTGTAAACTTTTGGTATCTGTTCCTCCAGCTGTTGTTTGTACTGTTTGTCATGACAAACTTGCTAATACAGATAATATTTCCTTTAGTACTGTTACATTACCTGTTGCTGTTCCGTCAACATCTAATACTCAGAGTGTTCCTGATAACATAAGAGATTTTGTTTCTAAATCCATTAAGAAGGCTATGTCTGTTATTCCTCCTTCTAGTAAACGTAAAAAGTCTTTTAAAACTTCTCATTTTTCAGATGAATTTTTAAATGAACATCATCATTCTGATACTGATATTGGTTCCTCTGATTCAGAGGATTCTGTCTCAGAGGTTGATACTGATAAATCTTCATATTTATTTAAAATGGAATTTATTCGTTCTTTACTTAAAGAAGTCCTAATTGCATTAGAAATTGAGGATTCTAGTCCTCTTGATACTAAATCTAAACGTTTAGATAAGGTTTTTAAATCTCCTGTAGTTATTCCAGAAGTGTTTCCTGTCCCTGGTGCTATTTCTGAAGTAATTTCCAGGGAATGGAATAATTTGGGTAATTCTTTTACTTCTTCTAAACATTTTAAGCAATTATATCCTGTGCCATCTGACAGATTAGAATTTTGGGACAAAATCCCTAAGGTTGATGGGGCTGTCTCTACTCTTGCTAAGCGTACTACTATTCCTACGGCAGATGGTACTTCCTTTAAGGATCCTTTAGATAGGAAAATTGAATCCTTTCTAAGAAAAGCTTACTTGTGTTCAGGTAATCTTCTTAGACCTGCTATATCTTTAGCGGATGTTGCTGCAGCTTCAACTTTTTGGTTAGAAGCTTTAGCGCAACAAGTTACAGATCATAATTCTCATAGCATTATTATTCTTCTACAACATGCTAATAATTTTATTTGTGATGCCATCTTTGATATCATTAGAGTTGATGTCAGGTATATGTCTCTAGCTATTTTAGCTAGAAGAGCTTTATGGCTTAAAACTTGGAATGCTGATATGTCTTCTAAGTCTACTCTGCTTTCCCTTTCTTTCCAGGGTAATAAATTATTTGGTTCTCAGTTGGATTCTATTATCTCAACTGCTACTGGAGGGAAAGGAACTTTTTTACCACAGGATAAAAAATCTAAAGGTAAATTTAGGTCTAATAATCGTTTTCGTTCCTTTCATCACAACAAGGAACAAAAGCCTGATCCTTCATCCTCAGGAGCGGTATCAGTTTGGAAACCATCTCCAGTCTGGAATAAATCCAAGCCTTTTAGAAAACCAAAGCCAGCTCCCAAGTCCACATGAAGGTGCGGCCCTCATTCCAGCTCAACTGGTAGGGGGCAGATTACGTTTTTTCAAAGAAATTTGGTTCAATTCCGTTCACAATCTCTGGATTCAGAACATTGTTTCAGAAGGGTACAGAATTGGCTTCAAGATAAGGCCTCCTGCAAAGAGATTTTTTCTTTCCCGTGTCCCAGTAAACCTAGCGAAGGCTCAAGCATTTCTGAAATGTGTTTCAGATCTAGAGTTGGCTGGAGTAATTATGCCAGTTCCAGTTCTGGAACAGGGGCTGGGGTTTTATTCAAATCTCTTCATTGTACCAAAGAAGGAGAATTCCTTCAGACCAGTTCTGGATCTAAAAATATTGAATCGTTATGTAAGGATACCAACATTCAAAATGGTAACTGTAAGGACTATCTTGCCTTTTGTTCAGCAAGAGCATTATATGTCCACAATAGATTTACAGGATGCATATCTGCATATTCCGATTCATCCTGATCACTATCAGTTTCTGAGATTCTCTTTCCTAGACAAGCATTACCAGTTTGTGGCTCTACCGTTTGGCCTAGCTACAGCTCCAAGAATTTTTACAAAGATTCTCGGTGCCCTTCTGTCTGTAATCAGAGAACAGGGTATTGTGGTATTTCCTTATTTGGACGATATCTTCGTACTTGCTCAGTCTTCACATTTAGCAGAATCTCATACGAATCGACTTGTGTTGTTTCTTCAAGATCATGGTTGGAGGATCAATTTACCAAAAAGTTCATTGATTCCTCAGACAAGGGTAACCTTTTTAGGTTTCCAGATAGATTCAGTGTCCATGACTCTGTCTTTGACAGACAAGAGACGTCTAAAGTTGATATCAGCTTGTCGAAACCTTCAGTCACAATCATTCCTTTCGGTAGCTTTATGCATGGAAATTCTAGGTCTTATGACTGCAGCATCGGACGCGATCCCCTTTGCTCATTTTCACATGCGACCTCTTCAGCTCTGTATGCTGAACCAGTGGTGCAGGGATTACACAAAGATATCTCAATTAATATCTTTAACACCGATTGTACGACACTCTCTGATGTGGTGGACAGATCACCATCGTTTAGTTCAGGGGGCTTCTTTTGTTCTTCCGACCTGGACTGTAATTTCAACAGATGCAAGTCTGACAGGTTGGGGAGCTGTTTGGGGGTCTCTGACAGCACAAGGGGTTTGGGAATCTCAGGAGGTGAGATTACCGATCAATATTTTGGAACTCCGTGCAATTTTCAGAGCTCTTCAGTCTTGGCCTCTTCTAAAGAGAGAATCGTTCATTTGTTTTCAGACAGACAATGTCACAACTGTGGCATACATCAATCATTAAGGAGGGACTCACAGTCCTCTGGCTATGAAAGAAGTATCTTGAATTCTGGTATGGGCGGAATCCAGCTCCTGTCTAGTTTCTGCGGTTCATATCCCAGGTATAGACAATTGGGAAGCGGATTATCTCAGCCGCCAAACGTTACATCCGGGCGAATGGTCTCTTCACCCAGAGGTATTTCTTCAGATTGTTCAAATGTGGGGTCTTCCAGAAATAGATCTGAGAGCTTCTCATCTAAACAAGAAACTTCCCAGGTATCTGTCCAGATCCAGGGATCCTCAAGCGGAAGCAGTGGATGCGTTGTCACTTCCTTGGAACTATCATCCTGCCTATATCTTTCCGCCTCTAGTTCTTCTTCCAAGAGTAATCTCCAAGATTCTGAAGGAATGCTCGTTTGTTCTGCTGGTGGCTCCAGCATGGCCTCACAGGTTTTGGTATGCAGATCTTGTCCGGATGGCCTCTTGCCAACCGTGGACTCTTCCGTTAAGACCAGACCTTCTGTCACAAGGTCCTTTTTTCCATCAGGATCTCAAATCCTTAAATTTGAAGGTATGGAGATTGAACGCTTGATTCTTAGTCAAAGAGGTTTCTCTGACTCTGTGATTAATACTATGTTACAGGCTCGTAAATCCGTATCTAGGGAGATATATTATAGAGTCTGGAAGACTTATATTTCTTGGTGTCTTTCTCATCATTTTTCCTGGCATTCTTTTAGAATTCCGAGAATTTTACAGTTTCTTCAGGATGGTTTGGATAAAGGTTTGTCTGCAAGTTCCTTGAAAGGACAAATCTCTGCTCTTTCTGTTCTTTTTCACAGAAAGATTGCTAATCCTCCTGATATTCATTGTTTTGTACAAGCTTTGGTTCGTATAAAACCTGTCATTAAGTCAATTTCTCCTCCTTGGAGTTTGAATTTGGTTCTGGGGGCTCTTCAAGCTCCTCCTTTTGAACCTATGCATTCTTTGGACATTACATTACTTTCTTGGAAAGTTTTGTTCCTTTTGGCCATCTCTTCTGCCAGAAGAGTTTCTGAGTTATCTGCTCTTTCTTGTGAGTCTCCTTTTCTGATTTTTCATCAGGATAAGGCGGTGTTGCGAACTTCTTTTAAATTTTTACCTAAGGTTGTGAATTCTAACAACATTAGTAGAGAAATTGTGGTTCCTTCATTATGTCCTAATCCTAAGAATTCTAAAGAGAAATCATTGCATTCTTTGTATGTAGTTAGAGCTTTGAAATATTATGGTGAAGCTACTAAGAATTTCCGAAAGACTTCTAGTCTATTTGTTATCTTTTCCGGTTCTAGGAAAGGTCAGAAGGCTTCTGCCATTTCTTTGGCATCTTGGTTGAAATCTTTAATTCATCATGCTTATGTTGAGTCAGGTAAAACTCTGCCTCAAAGGATTACAGCTCATTCTACTAGGTCAGTTTCTACTTCCTGGGCGTTTAGGAATGAAGCTTCGGTTGATCAGATTTGCAAAGCAGCAACTTGGTCTTCTTTGCATACTTTTACTAAATTCTACCATTTTGATGTGTTTTCTTCTTCTGAAGCAGTTTTTGGTAGAAAAGTACTTCAGGCAGCTGTTTCAGTTTGATTCTTCTGCTTATAATTTCAGTTTTTTTCATTATAAGTTTTAAACTTTGTTTGGGTGTGGATTATTTTCAGCGGATTTGGCTGTCTTTATTTTATCCCTCCCTCTCTAGTGACTCTTGCGTGGAAGATCCACATCTTGGGTAGTCATTATCCCATACGTCACTAGCTCATGGACTCTTGCTAATTACATGAAAGAAAACATAATTTATGTAAGAACTTACCTGATAAATTCATTTCTTTCATATTAGCAAGAGTCCATGAGGCCCACCCTTTTTTGTGGTGGTTATGATTTTTTTGTATAAAGCACAATTATTCCAATTCCTTATATTTATGCTTCGCACTTTTTTCTTATCACCCCACTTCTTGGCTATTCATTAAACTGATTTGTGGGTGTGGTGAGGGGTGTATTTATAGGCATTTTGAGGTTTGGGAAACTTTGCCCCTCCTGGTAGGAATGTATATCCCATACGTCACTAGCTCATGGACTCTTGCTAATATGAAAGAAATGAATTTATCAGGTAAGTTCTTACATAAATTATGTTTTTCCTAATAAAGTGATTAACCCCTAAACCGCAATCACCCCACAATGCAATATACCTTAATAAACTATTAACCCCTAATTCACCATTCACCCATATTTCAAAGTACCTATTAAAACTATTAACCCCTAAACCGGCATCCCCCACCAACACAATAAACTTAATTAACTTATTAACCCCTAATCCACCATTAACCCACATCGCAACAAACCTAATAAATCTACTAACCCCTAATCCGTCAAACTCCCACAATGAAAATAAATTACTAAGCCCCCTAAATTAACTCTAATTACCTATATTAAAAAATAAGACGTTACAAACAATTAAAATAAAAAGCTAACAATACTTAAAAATAAAAAAAAATTAAATTAATCTAAGATTACAAAAAATAAAAAATTCTAAAAGTACATAAAATAACCAAATTATCAAAAATTAAACCTAAATCCTATGAAAATAAAAAGTCCCCCCAAAATAAAAACACCCTCTAATCTAATGCTAAACTGCCAATATTCTTTAAAAGGGCCTTTTGTAGGACATTGCCCTAAGTTAAACAGCTCTTTTACCTTAAAAAATACTAATTCACCCCCTCTAACAGTAAAACCCCCCACCCACCAAACCCCCTAAAATAAAAACACCTAACACTAAAAAATTCTAAAGGGGCATTTGTATGGACATTGCACTCAGCTGCTTTTCAAAGGCTTATTAAATCCCTAATCTAAAAAAAACAAAACAAAAAAAACAACCTAAGTCTCCTAAATCTAACCCACAGATAGGTACTCACGGTTCCTGAAGTCCGGCGGTGAAGTCTTCTTCCAGCGCGGAGTGGAGCACGGTACTGAAGACCGGTGACCGCTGAACTGAAGACCAGCGAAGACAGAACTTAATACTGCGGAACTATTGGATGATTTGAGTCTTCAACCATGAGTACCTATCTGGGGGTTAGATTTAGGCTTTTTAATTGCTTTTATTTTTTTTTTAGATTAGGGATTTAATGGGCCTTTGAAAAAGAGCTGAATGCCCTTTTAAGGGCAATGCCCATACAAATGCCCCTTTAGGTTTTTTTATTAAAGAGCTGTTTAACTTAGGGCTATGTCCTACAAAAGGCCCTTTTAAAGGATATTGGTAGTTTAGCATTAGATTAGAGGGTGTTTTTATTTTTTTATTTTTTTTATTCTCATAGGGATTAGGGTTAATTTTTAAATTTTTGATAATTTGGTTTATTATTTTATGTAATGTTAGAATTTTTTATTTTTTTTGTAATCTTAGATTAATATAATCTTAGTTTTTTTTATTTTTAAGTAATGTTAACTTTTTATTTTAATTGTTTGTAATTTAGTATTTTTTAATTGAGGTAACTAGGGTTAATTTAGGAGGTGTTAGGTTAGGGGGTGTTAGGTTATTGGGCTTAGTAATTTAATTAGTTATTTGGTATGTGGGTTTGGCGGTTTAGGAGTTAATATTTTTATTGGGATTATTGCGTTGTGTGGGTTTGGCTGGGAAGGGGTTAATAGTTTTATTAGGATTATTACGTTGTTTGGGTTTGGTGGTTTAGGGGTTGATAGTTTTGTTAGGAATATTGCGTTGTGTGGGCTTTGTGCATTAGGGGTTAATAGATTTATAAGGTTTGTTGCAATGTGGGTTAACGGCAGATTAGGGGTTAATAGTTTTAATATGGGCTTTGCGATGTGGGTGAATAGCGGATTAGGGGTTAATACATTTATTAGGTAGTTTGCGATGTCGGGGTTGGCGGATTTAGGGGTTAATACTTTTATTAGGTAGATTGCGATGTGGTTAAATGGCGGATTAGGGGTTAATAGTTAAATTAGGCATATTGCATTGTTGGGATTGGTGGATTAGGGGTTAATGCTTTTATTAGTTCTGATGTGGTTTTGAAGGCGGATATAGGGGTTTTTATGTGTCGGGTTTATTTTTGGGAGGCGGGTTAGACTTTTATGGGAGATTTGACATATTTTTTTTTAATTTTCTTAGGCGTCAGCAGTTTCTAAAGTGCCATAAATTACCGCCGACTCCAGAAATTTATATTTATGCTCATTTCTGGACATCGCTAGTTTATCCGATTTACGGAACTTTATGAACTGCCGGCGGGGTTTATGTGATACCCCGATGTGCAAGGTGAAATTACGGGCAGCGCGGGTTTCATCAAGTGCGCTGAAGCCTGCACCGCATATGTAATCTCGCCCTTGGTCTTATCTGTGCATTATCCCCTTTTTCTGCAGAGATTGTACTTCTAACATAAATGTCCTTACTACCAGATCATTATTAATATACAGAAAATATATTGGTGCATAAATAATATTAAACTCATGGCTTATTGCAAAATTATAGCAGAAGTAAATGTGAAGATTTAACTTAAATGTTGGATGCAATTTTCAATACCAGATACATTCATAAGTAGGCAATCAAATATTCCAGTACATTACTTTTTGGCAAAAGAGTCTGGCTATAACACCCCATTTGTCGATCATTTTTTGTGGTTATGTTGACAAATACACCTTGCTCTTTTGTGATATGTAATATAAAGACTATCACAGAGAAAGGGTCAGGCTAGCATTTTATTATTTCATTAGCAATGGGCTCAATAGCTTTACAGATGCCCTCCTTTGTAAAAAAAAAAAAAAAAAGTTATTTATTCACTTTTATTCCAAACCATTTGGCATATGAGCATCCGGCAGAAAAGCCATACCTGACAACATGAATAAATACAGCAGAAAAAAAAGTAATAAACTTACTAGAGATCACAATAATTCTCTACATCTTTTTCCCTATTCACCCACAGCGAGAAATTCCTAGTGTCTTCCAGACATGTGCGATTCGGTTTGGTTCGATTCGGAAAATTCTGCGATTCGGATCGAACCGAATTTCCAAATTAAAATAGTGCCGAATCTACAGAATAAATCTGGATTTATTCGGATTTATTCGGTAGATTCGGATGGCCATGGATTACACTAGTATTGTACAATATTTTAGGTTATATCACTCTGCTATGGGTTACACCTAATATACAGTACATAATACTAGTCTAATCCCACCTAACACTTACCGAAATTCCTAATTTCAGAACCGAACCAAATCGAACCAAATCCAGCCAAATTTATTCGAATCCAAATGAATACAAAACAAATCCGAACCGAATTTATTCGAATCCGAATGAATCCGAAACAAATCAGAACCGAATTGATTCAAATTTTTCCAAATTCGAATCGCTCCGAACCGAAATTCGAAAAAATCCGAATCGATCCGAACCAAACCGAATTTTTTCGCCATGCACATGTCTAATGTCTTCTATGAGAAGCAGTATGCCTGTCAGCCTTTTTCGGTAGCAGCTTTGACAAGGTGCTCAGTTGTTTCTGTGATACTGAGTACATGGTGGTACTTTATTTTTATTTTTTTAAATATGTTAATTTGAAATAAGAGTGCGCTTAGAAAGTCCACCTTTTGCTGTCACTCAATCTTTTTTCATACCTGGTTGCTCCTTGATTTATCTAGTGCCTTACAAGTTTATGTCAGAAAAAAGGATAGCTAATGAAAAATATTACACTTCTAATTGGGGTGGCAAATGACAAGACAAAAGTAATATTTTTTACTTTATGTTTATGCACTTTTTTTTTTAATAATATGCTGTCCAAAATGTCATGCCGCCACTCAGTGGTGGTTCTATGGGGGTGGTAAGGGATGCAATACGCCTCCAAATGCATGTATAGTACCCTTGTTGAGTTGCAAAGGGTTCCATACATTGTGTGCTGTGTCACCACCTTTGTTAGTGACCCAAAATATTCAGTTTTAGAACCACCACTGCTGCTATAGCTTGAAGGACCTTAAAATCTTGGCCAGACAGCCACATTTAAGGTTTCTAAAGAGAGGTATTAGATTTCTAAAATAGATTTTACTTATTTGTAATGACTGTAGACATACATTACAAAATATATACATCTCTGTTTAAATCACAAAATACAGAGGGCTAGATTGCAGGTGGATCGCTATATATCACTTTCATGAAAGCAATATTAGCGCTCCACTTTGTAATACCAGCATTAGAGCACACTTCCTAGAACTTCTGCGCCAGAGAATGGGGTAAGTAGCGCAGTGATTGCAGCAAGTATAAATATATATGTATATGCTGATAGACATATATATTTGTGTTAATATGCATATATAATATGCATAATAAGCCTATTCATATAAATTTACTGGGAACACACAGTTCTCATTGATCGCAATGGAAAGGCACTTTTCAGTGCCGTTTTCCCCCAACTTTAACCCCCAAATACTGCCTAGTGCAGTATTTTTATAAAAAAATAAATTGCTGGCATCTTTATTTTTTAATAAACTACACTAGACAGTATTTTGGAGGCATTTGGGGCAGATTTATAAAATTAACCAGAGATCCGATCTCTGGTTAATTTGTATAAACGCTAATTGTTACTGCGAGTTTGCGGTAGCAATAACCAGCCACTTGTAATGGCTGGTTAATTATTGCACTCACAAATTTGCCCGTTTGCGGGATCGCAATAATTTAGCGCTCCTAAAGATATAATGTTTTATTTTATTTTTTTATATTGAGTCCTCTGAGGATCTGCATTGCATATTTTATTAGGGAAAAAGGGATCTATTGTTTTCAAGAACAACAAAAAATCTTTTTACACCATTTAAGTGTAAGAAAAAAAAAAAAGGTTTTCACTATAAGGCATCTGCTAAAGTGGGTGTATTTTTTTCATTACATTGATAAACATTGCTTGCCATCATTGATTTTTCTTTCTCTTTTTTCAAGAATTTAAAGACTGGGATTAAAGATATAGCTGACAGGACAACTTCCTTAACCAATTGCTTGTCCCATCATACGCACAAAAAAATTGCTGAGAGCAAAAGAGCACAGAGAATTTGATGTGCTGAGGATGGCCAAATTCTGCTCATGATTGCTGAATTGTGTTTTGTTCACAGCAGTTAAGATATTCCAATGTAGCTCTGTTTACTAAGATTAATGTTAGACTGGAAAATAAATGTACTCATACAGTTCTAGTCAATAGTTACATAATGCTTGCGGGGGAATAAAACATTTAAAATAGAAGCCTCTGTGGCATTCTAATCTTGTTGCATTAAATTTATTGCGTTAGGCAGTTGTGCAATTGTAGGCAGAATCTAGCTCAATGTTATACTATACCCCATAAAGAAATCAGAGAGGTGCCATACAATCTTCATGTGAGAATTAATTATGGATTCTTCTTACAAGGGTATTACAATGTCACCAAAGAAATCTTGTTAAGGTCATACATAAACATGCAAATGTAATGTAATCCACAGATGAGACGACTATGTTCATGGTTCAAAATTACTTTTGAGATTTAAACCAAAATCTACCCACACAAGTTATTTCAGGTTTGGAAGAATAACTCAGAGCAGTATTTGATCAACCAGTTGAAGTTTTCTGTAGGGGATTAAGATACATCTAGGTTTAATTTTGTTACCAAGACATTGATCCTTGGGTGTGGTGCAATATAGATTCTACAGTCTTAAATTCTTAAACCAGATTATGGGGGATATTTATCAAAGCGTCAATCTCTGTGCATTTGCCGGCATCATAAGCTTGCCAGACATCGCCAGTCATCGCTGCCGCGGATCTGCATATGATGCCCTTATTTATAAAAAAAAAAACAGTCATAAACACGCGCGTCAAGTACGGAGTGATGAGCATCTGTTGTTAACTAACAGTCATCAATGTCATGGTTATTTTGTTTTTTCCCAACTTTATTTATACCATTTCATTACTGTCCATGAACAAGCACATTTCTCTAAAGCTAATCTTTTATTTTTCATCTTTTAATGTCAAAGAAATAGCTAGATTTATCCCTTAACAAACATGATCTCATAAAAAGTTATTTTTATATTTATTTATTATACAAAAAAAATCTGTTATATGATACTTTCATCTCATGTTTTTTTATATAAATGATTATTAATGCTAGAATTTGTACATATATCTTTGCACGTACTTGTGTGTGTGTGTGTATATATATATATATATATATATATATTTATATATATATATATATATATATATATATATATATATATATATATATATATATATACCAAATAAACGAGAAAGGCACTCTCCGTGTTAAATAAACCAAGCTTTACTTAGGTAACCTAAGTAAAGCTTGGTTTATTTAACACGGAGAGTGCCTTTCTCATTTATTTGGCATACTACAGTTTGAAGTGCACCCCGGAGGATGTGTGAAAAGTAGTGAGTGTGGGATCCACTTGGGACTTTGTATATATATATACAGTATATATATATATGTTATAATAGACAAGAGGAGATCAATATAAAATAGCGCACAGACAGGGTATTAATACATTCATAAATATCTTGCTCAATAAGATGTACTATTGCTAGTCCCATTAGAGAACATACACTGTGGTTAGTGAATAGGTTTCTTCTTACCGGAGATTACCTCAATCATATGAGGTAATGTTTGTGCATAAAGATCAATCAGAACTGTTTTCCCAGTCTCCTATTTTTCTTTGTGGCTGTTTTTTTCAGGCCTCGTACAGATGTAGGTGAGGGATTCCCTGGTAGAAACTGTCCGCTCTTTGTATCCTCCGGGAGTATGGTTGTATGGTAGAAATTCTCAATGTAATATTTTATCTATTTTGTCTACACGGACCAATCACAGATAAAATATTACATTGAGAATTTCTACCATACAACCATACTCCCGGAGGATACAAAGAGCGGACAGTTTCTACCAGGGAATCCCTCACCTACATCTGTACGAGGCCTGAAAAAAACAGCCACAAAGAAAAATAGGAGACTGGGAAAACAGTTCTGATTGATCTTTATGCACAAACATTACCTCATATGATTGAGGTAATCTCCGGTAAGAAGAAAGCTATTCACTAACCACAGTGTATGTTCTCTAATGGGACTAGCAATAGTACATCTTATTGAGCAAGATATTTATGAATGTATTAATACCCTGTCTGTGCACTATTCTATATTGATCTCCTCTTGTCTATTGTAAAGTTCTAACAGTGCCACAGGTACACTGTATCAATTCTAAGCAGCAAGATCAGAAAGATATATATTGAAATATTTGCTACTTATCTGATTTATGGGTTTTAGCGCCGGTAATTCATCTTTATTCTTAAACATATATATGTTATGTCAGAAATCTTTTTAAAACGAATTTACATGTCCCTAAATTCCTTTTTTTTTTTTTAAACAATGTTGTTTTTCATATTTCTGTGTTTATTTATACCACTATAAGTATATAGTGTAAATTTATTATTATTCTGAGCAGTAATAATTTTGAATATAACATGTAATCAGGGTATGATGTATTTATTTGCAATCAATGGATATTTTAAGAGCTAGGACAGTTTTCTCTCTGTACCTGTGTAACCCCACCTGATTGCAATCTAGTTTTAAAAACCACCCCTACACAAGTGTTATAAAATGGGCTGGCATATAAAATGACATTTCTTACTGAAAAAGAAATTCAAGAGAAGGAAGAAATACACTGAAAATGGCATGACAGTAAAGAGGTGATTTTAATTTCTGCTGTATCTGATTCATGACAGTTTATTGCTAGGTGGGCTATCCCTTTGAGCTATCAGTTTAAGATTATATTGAATCAAACATCAATTAAAATTTTAAAATCATTGTCTAAAATATTACACTGTGTGTCCTAATATCAGCATCAATGTTTATCTTTAATACTAATTTCACATATACATACTTTCAAAGTATAATACACAATGTAACAAATGGCACTTACGAGTTCTGATGAGTGATCAATGACACAAGTATCGAGCAATTTGATTCATAAGTGATAGTTTAAAATGTATATTTGAATCAAATTGGCTGATATCATAAATCATGTGATTATGCATATTCCAATCAAAAGTGGTTGAAAAATTCACTAGTGTGTGGTTTGTTTAGGAGTTTGCGTCATAATTGGGGCGAAAAGTGTTGCATCACATTTGGTGCAAAGTGAAGAGTGGGACTTGTATAACATGGCTTAAACATGGTGCAAATAGATTTTTCCAAAAAAAATAAAAAGGAAGTTAGCTATATTATGTTGTGTATTTATTTAATTTTTTTTCTCTAATTCTATTTGTGCAACGAGTTTGGGGCAAAACTTTACAACAAATTTGGAGAAATAATATTGTCCCCTTGCTTTCTATTCTTTCTAATGACACGGTGAGTCCACAGATCATCTTAATTACTGTTGGGAATGTCACTCCTGACCAGCAGGAGGAGGAAAAGAGCACCACAGCAAAAGCTGTTAAATACCATTTCCGCCTACCTTCAATCCCTAGTCATTCTCTTTGCTTGTGTCAGTTGCAAGGAGGGGTAAAGATAGGTGTCTGATTCTTCAATCAAGAGTTTGTTATTTTTTAAGCAGAGCAAGTTTGCTCTGGTTTTCTTTGGGGTTTAGCCATAGTCCATGTCAGTTTCTTCAGTAGAGCAAGTGGTGACTTTTAAGCATTTGGGAACTTGTGGGGTATAATCCCCAGTGGGCCTCCCAAGTAATTTCATGCTGCCCTTGGTTGAAAGTTTGAGTAAATTTACTCAGCCTTTTCTTTTTTTCCATAGGTCCATGTGATGTAGGAAGCCCCTCTCATACCAAGTGAGCTGTCCTGTTGCCGGACAGATTTTTGAGGTAAGTGCCTATTTCTTTCCCTGTTTTGATATAGGAGAATTTGGCTCAGTTTATTATGTTTTCACTTTGGTGTACATGTTTTTTGTTTGTGTATTAATGGCTACCGGGAGGTTTTTTAGGCCACACCCACAATAGACGGGCTTATCTGAGATAGCAAGGATGTTTTTGGCGCCCTTTTTAGCTGTTTCCTGTTGTTCCTGGATGTTGCAGCTTTGTTGCATAGCTCCTCACAGGTGGTTCAGCATTCTCTCCGGTGCGGCTGTATGGGAGTTGGATCATTTTCTAACTTTGTTTCCAGCAGCAGGGAGGTCAGGTAGGCACCTCAGCAGAGCTTGCTTATGTGTGGAGTTTGCCTGTTGTTTTTTTGTGGGGCTGCTGCTCTGTTTATATTTAAGTTTCTGTCTGAATTTCAGGGACTATAATGTTTGTGTCTCTATTTGCATTCATTTTGGGAAAAAATGTTGCTGCAAGATTTATTGTGCAGTTTATTTAAGGATTTTCTAGTTTAAAAAAAAAAAGTATTTTTAAAATTTAAAGGAACAGTAACATTTTTTGTTTTATTAAAATTCTGATTTGAACTTAGAATTTTTTATTGATTAAGGTTTTTTCCTTTGGAGATCTCAGATTCTGAGTGTAAATTCTTTTTCTGAACCTGAGGTTGTTTCCTTTAGGTTTAAGCTGGAGCACCTCCGTTTGTTACTCAAGAAGGTTTTGGCTACCTTGGATGACTCTGAGGCATCAGTCATGGTTATTCCTAAGAAATCTAGTAAACTTAATAAGTTTTTTATGTCCCTTCCTCGTGGAAGTTTTTCCTATACCAGATCGTGTTTCAGATATTATTGCACGAGAATGGGAGAAGCCTGGGATTACATTTTCCCCTTCTCCAATTTTAGGAAGATGTTTCCTATTGCTGATTCTATTAAGGAATCTTGGCAGATGGTTCCTAAGGTGGAGGGAGCAGTTTTCACACTGACCAAGAGGACCACTATTCCTATTGAGGACAGCTGTTCCTTTAAAGATCCTATGGATAAGAAGTTGGAAGCTTTGCTTAAAAAGATTTATGTTCACCAGGGGTATCAATGGCAACCGGCTGCATGTATTGCTATGGTTACTAGTGCAGCGGCATATTGGTTTGATGCATTGTCTGATTTTATTCAGCAAGATACTCCTCTTGAAGAAATTCAAGATAGAATCAAGGCTTTGAAATTGGCTAATTCCTTTATTGAAGATAGTTGGGAGCTAAAATTTCTGGTTTTGCCATTTTAGCTTGCAGAACTTTATGGCTAAAATTCTGGTCTCCGGATGTGTCCTAAGCTTTTGTCTATTCCTTACAAGGGTAAGACCTTGTTTGGGCCGGGTTTGGCTGAGATTATTTCTGATATTACGGGAGGGAAGGGACATTCTCTTCCTCAGGATAAAATAAACAAGCAGAAGGGTCAGCAAAGTAATTTTCATTGCTTTCGTAACTTCTCTGGTAAATCTTTCTCTTCTTCCTCCAAGCAGGAACAGTACAAGCCATCTTGGAAGTCAAATCAGTCTTAGAATAAGGGGAAGCAGTCCAGGAATCCTGTTGCTGACTCAAAATCAGCATTAAGGGTCTGCCCCTGATCTGGGAATGGATCTTGTGGGGGGGGGGGGGGGGCAGACTCTCTTTCTTTGCTCAAGCTTGGGTTCGAGATGTTCAGGATCCCTTGGGGGTTACAAACTGGAGTTCAAGAATTTTTCTCCCAGAGGCAGGTTTCTTCTCTCCAGGTTATCTGTAAACCAGATAAAAGGAGAGGCGTTTTTACATTGTGTTCAGAATCTTTCCGACATGGGAGTGATAGTTCCTGTTCCGGTTCAGGAACAGGGTCTGTGTTTTTATTCCAATCTCTTCTTCATTCCCAAAAAGGAGGGAACTTTCACACCTATGTTAGATCTCAAGAGTGTAAACAAGTTTCTCAGGGTTCCGTCTTTCAAGATGGAAACTATTCGTTCCATTTTTCCTTTGGTTCAGGAAGGTCAGTTCATGACCACAGTGGATCTAAAGGATGCGTATCTGCATATTCCCATTCACAGGGATCATCACAGGCTCCTAAGAGTTGCATTTCTAGACACACATTTTCAGTTTGTAGCTCTTCCTTTTGGTCTGGCAACAGCTCCCAGAATTTTTTCAAAGGTCCTGGGAGCATTGTTGGCGGTGCTTCGATTGAAGGGTGTTGCAGTGGTTCTTTATCTGGACGACATTCTAGTTCAGGTTCCATCTTTTCAACTAGCAAACTCCCACACAGAGTTGTTGTTGTCTTTTCTGAGCTCCCACGGTTGGAAGGTGAATGTAGGAAAAAGTTCCTTAATTCCAGCTACAATAGTGGCATTTTTGGGGACCATTATAGTTTCTCTAGAGATGAAAACATTTCTGATGGAGGCAAGAAAGTCAAAGATTTTCAATACGTGTCTTGCTCTTCAGTCCCTTCCTCGGCCGTCAGTGGCTCAGTGCCTGGAGGTTATTGGTCTGATGGTTTCAGTCATGGACATCATTCCATTTGCTTGGTTCTATCGCAGACCTCTGCAGTTATGCTGCGGGTCGAGGTCAAAGGATCCTCAGGCTTTTCTGATAGATGCTCTGTCAGTTCCTTTGACTTTCAGTCTGGCATATGTGTTCCCACCGTTTACTCTTCTTCCTCGGGTCATTGCTCAGGCCAAACAAGAGAGGGCATCAGTGATTCTTATTGTCCCAGCGTGGCCTCGCAGAATCTGGTTTGCAGATCTGGTGGAGATGTCTTCCCTTCCACCTTGGCGTCTTCCATTAAGGAAGGACGTGCTTCTGCAGGGTCCCTTCCTTCATCCAAATCTCGTTTCTCTGAAGCTGACTGCTTGGAGATTGAACGCTTGATTCTTCTAAGCATGGTTTTTCTGAGCCAGTCATTGAGACTTTGATTCAGACTCCTAAGCCTGTGACTAGGAAGATTTATTATAAGATTTGGCATAAATATTTGTATTGGTGTGAATCCAAAGGCTACTCGTGGAGTAGAGTTAGGATTCCTAGGATTTTGTCTTTTCTCCAGGAGGGTTTGGAGAAAGCTTTATCTGCTAGTACCCTGAAGGGTAAAATTTCTGCTTTATCTGTTTTATTGCACAAGCGCCTGGCGGATGTGCCAGATGTTCATTCTTTTTGTCAGGCCTTGGTTAGAATTTTCCCTGTGTTTAAGTCTACTACTCCACCTTGGAGTCTTAATTTGGTTCTTAGAGTCCTTCAACATACTCCGTTTGAACCTATGCATTCTTTGGATATTAAGATGTTATCTTGGAAGGTTTTGTTTCTGGTGGCTATTTCTTTGGCTTGAAGAGTTATCGTAGATTTCAGCCTTACAGTATGAATCGCCTTTTCTTATTTTTCACTCTGATAAAGTAGTTCTGCATACTGCCTTGGGCTTTCTTCCCAAGGTTGTTTCTGATAAGAATATTAATCAAGAGATTGTTGTTCCTTCTTTGTGTCCTAATCCTTCTTCTCATAAGGAGCGTTTGTTGCACAACCGGGATGTGGTTCATGCATTGAAATATTATTTGCAGGCAACTAAGGATTTTTGCCAGTGTTCTTCTTAATTTGTTGTCTTTTCTGGGAAGTGTAAGGGTAAGAAAGCTATGGCTACTTCTCTTTCTTGTTGGTTGAGGATTGTTATTCGCTTGGCATATGAGACTGCTAGTCAGCAGCCTCCTGAGAGAATCACAACTTATTCCACAAGGGCTGTTTCATCTTCTTGGGCTTTCAAAATGGAGCTTCTGTAGATCAGCTTTGCAAGGCTGCTACTTGGTCATCTTTGCATACTTTTCTAAATTTTACAAATTTGATACGTT
The DNA here is from genome assembly GCF_027579735.1 of Bombina bombina. Lineage (NCBI taxonomy): Eukaryota > Metazoa > Chordata > Amphibia > Anura > Bombinatoridae > Bombina > Bombina bombina. The sequence continues at coordinate 330,021,431 of NC_069505.1, read as the reverse complement.
TGCTTCAGCTGAGGCTTCTTTTGGGAGAAAGGTTCTACAAGCAGTGGTGCCTTCTGTTTAGGTTAACTGTCTTGTCCCTCCCTTATCATCCATGTCCTCTAGCTTGGGCATTGGTTCCCAACAGTAATTAAGATGATCCGTGGACTCACCATGTCATTAGAAAGAAAACATAATTTATTCTCACCTGATAAATTTATTTCTTGACACAGTGAGTCCATGTTTTTCAGACAGTATGCTTTTCTATAACCTTCAGGCACCTCTGCACCTTAGATTACTTCCTTTCTCCTTTCCCTTTGGTCGAATGACTGGGGATTGTGGGTAGGGTAAATGGTATTTAACAGCTTTTGCTGTGGTGCTCTTTGCCTCCTCCTGGTCAGGAGTGATATTCCCAACAGTAATTAAGATGATCCGTGGGCTTACCGTGTCAAGAAAGAAAGATATTTATCAGGTAAGAATAAATTACATTTTTTTCAAAAAAAAAAAAAGGGAGTTAATTCTATTATGTTGTGTATTTATTTCATTTGTATCTCTATATCTATTAGTGCAACAAGTTTGAGGCAAAACTTTACAACAAATTTGGAGAAATAATATTGTCCCCTTGCTTTGTAATGAGAGACAAAGTTGTAACATAATCCATAAGTAGTAATGTATTTTTCATGTTTATCCCTATATCTACTAGTGCACCAAATGTGGAACAATAATATTGTTTGATTTAGAAAGGGTATACAATTTTAATAAAGTTTCTAACTTACTTTTATTATGTAATATGCTTCATTCTCTTGCAGCATCAAACATAAGCTTTCTGTTTTTTCAGACTCCCATTGATTTCTATGGCATCCGCGGCCTCAAGGGTGGCGGTTTGAAAAATAGGTATGCTGCATAAGAATAGACGCAAGCGTACCTGTTAAATGTTTGATAAATTGGGAAAAGGGCCAAATAGAGTTGAATGTGAATTTGAAACATCTGTAATGACGCAAGCATCGATCTGCATCGGATTGAGATCGTGGGAGCATATATATACATTTATATATATATAAAAATGCAAAAGAAAACATCAAGGCTGTATTGCGGTTCCCTGCCGTGACAAACCGTCACTATGAAGACCTCTGTGAAGTATGCCTGAGCTCGGTGAATGAGTGGAAAGACTAAAATGGATCAACGGAGATAAGTACTCGCTGGATTCTTTGCAGCAAACAAATGGAGGGGTAAGTAGGCAATTCTCCGGTAACTTGGACCAAACGGCACAGCCACCGCTGCACCTTATGGAAGACCGGTGAATTCTTGGGCATCCGCTCCTTGCATCCGCTCTCTGGCCTAGCTGCACTTCCTGTTAGACCTCCGTGTTGATACCAGCCAATCCGTGCTCGTCTATGACGTAGCTCCACCGCTCGGCCAATCCTTTTGAGGCAACTCCGAAATCCAAGTCCGGGGGATCAATGGGAAAGCCCAGGTGATTATACCAGGAATCAAAAGTTCGTTAATAGACCTGGCTTCATGAAAGGGATAATAGATAAATTGAAAAAGAAAAAAGCCAATGTCGGTCTTAAAATAAAACGTCCAATTTATTGGTCAATTTAAAAGTATTTGACAATACTCAAAACGAAAAGTCTAACATGTTTCGGCGCATGGCCTTACTCATAGACATAAATTTCTTAATGAAAACCGCCAATATTTAAAAGCAATAGTGAGTATCTATTGGTTGTCATTAATTGCTAACAAATAACAAGTGTTAATCTACTTAAACACTGTGGGGGGCCTATCTAACGAAATTGTTGCATATATACATAATTACTAATAGCCTGTATGACATTAACATCAGTAATTGACGTACAAATTTCAAACCACAAATGCTTCATACTTATAAAAAATAATAAATAAATTTGTAGCGGCTAATTTAGATCAAATACAGACAGGTTACAATTTATCACCAATGAGACATAAGATGCTAAAGGAAAAAAATATTGTTGTATTGCAATAGTCAATTTAGAATATAAACACAAGAGGTCCTATGTGCAATACAGGTACATCAACATGATTCTTTTTATCTCCAACTGCAAGGTACAGCAATGGGGGCGAAATTTGCGCCCTCATATGCTAATTTGGTGATGGGTTGGTTTGAACTTAGCATGATATATGGGGAACAGAATCCTTTTCTCCATTATATCAAAAGCTACCATCGTTTCATTGACGATCTGCTGTTGATTTGGACTGGTCAGCCCACACTCATTGAAGATTTCATTGGATATCTAAATGAAAATGAATGGGGCCTTAAGTTTACTTTTGAAACAAACAAAACATCGATTAATTTTTTGGATGTGCAGCTAAGCAATTTGTCCGGCACCAACAATATAAAGACACAAATTTTTAGGAAGCCTATATCAGGCAATACTCTTCTGCATGGCAGAAGCAACCATCCTCCAAATGTTCCCTATGCCAAAGCAAAGGGACAGTATATCAGAATAAAAAGAAACTGTTCTGAAACACAGGATTGTGTTATACAAAGTGAAGATCTTACCCATAGACTTATGAGCAGGGGTTATAATAACACTGCCATTCAAAAGGCCAAAAAGGAAGTGGACAGTTTGGATAGGAAAACTCTGTTGGTCAATAAACCAAGAAAGACTAATTCCATTAGTGACCAGGTTACCTTCGTCACCCAATATTCATCTGACTATAATAGCATTTGTAAGATCATTCGTAGTCATTTACCCATGCTTAAGGCAGATGAGGGATTGGTTCCGTTTATTGACAAAGGTTGTAGATTTTCCTATAGGAAGGGATGCACTATAGGAAACATCATTTCCCCAAGTGCTTTACCCAAAGAAAAAACAACTACAAGCTTGTGGTTACAATCCAGGGGCATGTATAAATGCGGATACAGTGCATGTATCCCTTGCAGTTTCATCCAGAAGGGAAACGTTTTCTCATCCTCAACCACTAACAAGTCATATACAGTGCAAAGTTGCGTCAATTGCCGCACAAAATTTGCAGTATATATGATTTGGTGCACATGTACCCCCAAACAATATGTGGGATGCACCTCAAGGGAGGTAAGAGAACGTATACGACAACATTTATTGGATATTAAACGATCAGAGCCTGTGTCTGACATGGCTAAACACTTTATTCAGAAACATGCTAGTAACAATACAACTTTCAGATGGATGGTCATTGATCACATAAAAACACACAACAGGGGTGGGGACCGCAATAAAGCCCTTTTAAAACAAGAGGCATTTTGGATCTTCACTTTGAAGTCACGTATCCCTGATGGGTACAATTCCATCAACGACATCATAAACTTTTGGGAGTGATCAACCGAGCACCCTATATTCTAGGGTTTAAACAATACTTGATAATACAATTCACTCTTGGTTGATCATTTATAAATAGTACCCATCACTGTTCCACACAAGCATGTATTCTTTTAATTATACGTTTTGGAACAACTAGTGTTGCCCACACCTGAGGGTTTTTTGTCATGCCTACAATATAATTTCCCTTCGCAATCTAGAATGTCCTCTTGACAAAACAAATGAATTAAAACAAAATTCATTCAATTAATCGCATTGCTCCCTTGTACTTGTCTCTAACATTAATAGGATGATCTTTGTTACAATAGTACAGTTCCTTATAATCATAGGTCCTCAAATACTAAACAATCAAGATAAACAAACATGCATTAGGTACCAGATTATTTAACATCAACATATAGTTTTTAAAAGTCAGTTGAGTGTTGCGATCAATCTATTTAATATTAATATGGGTCTGGGCTATATAAGTCTTTTAGTTTATCTTATTATGACCCACTATCTGTTATTCTAATTAATTTATTTAGTAATAACAGTTTATGGAATAGATTTTATCTCTTCTTTGCTGTTTATAACAGAGTTCAGACAATTACACTTCATGTTGATGTACCTGTATTGCACATAGGACCTCTTGTGTTTATATTCTAAATTGACTATTGCAATACAACAACAATTTTTTTCCTTTAGCATCTTATGTCTCATTGGTGATAAATTGTAACCTGTCTGTATTTGATCTAAATTAGCCGCTACAAATTTATTTATTATTTTTTATATAAGTATGAAGCATTTGTGGTTTGAAATTTGTACGTCAATTACTGATGTTAATGTCATACAGGCTATTAGTAATTATGTATATATGCAACAAGTTCGTTAGATAGGCTCTCCACAGTGTTTAAGTAGATTAACACTTGTTATTTGTTAGCAATTAATGACAACCAATAGATACTCACTATTGCTTTTAAATATTGGCGGTTTTCCTTAAGAAATTTATGTCTATGAGTAAGGCCATGCGCCGAAACATGTTAGACTTTTCGTTTTGAGTATTGTCAAATACTTTTAAATTGACCAATAAATTGGACGTTTTATTTTAAGACCGACATTGGCTTTTTTCTTTTTCAATTTATATATATATATATATATATATATATATATATATATATATATATATATATATATATAAATAGAAAGATATAGAATTAGCGCTAAAGGTCCCCATAAATAATGATCTTGGTATGATTAACTGATATGGTGTTGGCTTATACTGTAAAACCAAAACAATCGCCTAGATTTAGAGTTTTGTCGGTAAAGACCTGCGTAGCTAACGCTGTTTTTTTTCCCAGCGCACCCTTAAGACAACACTGGTATTTAGAGTTGTCTGAGTGGCTGCGTTAGCCTCAGAAAAGGGAGCATTGAGCAGAATTTAGCTCCACTTCAACTCTCAATACCAGCGTTGCTTATGGTAGCGGTAAGCTGGCAAAACGTGCTCATGCACGAAATACCCCTAGGAAACAATGGGGCTGAGCTGGCTGGAAATAAACCTAACACCTGCAAAAAAGCAGCGTTCAGCTCCTAGCGCAGCCTCATTGTTTCCTATGGGAAAACACTCTCTAAGTCTACACCTAACACCCTAACATGAACCCCGAGTCTAAACACCCCTAACTTTACACTTATTAACCCATAATCTGCCGGCCCCTCTATCACTGACACCTACATTATATTATTAACCCCTAATCTTCCGACCGGACACCGCCGCCACCTACATTATCCCTATGAATCCCTAATCTGCTGCCCCTAACATCACAGACACCTACATTATATTTATTAACCCCTAATCTGCCCCCCCAACATTGCCACCACCTACCTACAATTATTAACCCCTAATCTCCTGCCCGCAACGTCGCCGCTACTATAATAAATGTATTAACCCCTAAACCTAAGTCTAACCCTAACACCCCCTAACATAAATATAATTTAAATAAAACAAAATAATATTCCTATAATTAAATAAATTAATCCTATTTAAAACTAAATACTTACCTAGAAAATAAACCCTAATATAGCTACAATATAAATAATACAGGGAGTGCAGAATTATTAGGCAAATGAGTATTTTGACCACATCATCCTCTTTATGCATGTTGTCTTACTCCAAGCTGTATAGGCTCGAAAGCCTACTACCAATCAAGCATAGTAGGTGATGTGCATCTCTGTAATGAGAAGGGGTGTGGTCTAATGACATCAACACCCTATATCAGGTGTGCATAATTATTAGGCAACTTCCTTTCCTTTGGCAAAATGAGTCAAAAGAAGGACTTGACAGGCTCAGAATAGTCAAAAATAGTGAGATATCTTGCAGAGGGATGCAGCACTCTTAAAATTGCAAAGCTTCTGAAGCGTGATCATCGAACAATCAAGCATTTCATTCAAAATAGTCATTCAAATAATTCAAAATAGTCAACAGGGTCGCAAGAAGCGTGTGGAAAAACCAAGGCGCAAAACAAGCGTTCAGCTGCCAAGATGCCACTTGCCACCAGTTTAGCCATATTTCAGAGCTGCAACATCACTGGAGTGCCCAAAAGCACAAGGTGTGCAATACTCAGAGACATGGCCAAGGTAAGAAAGGCTGAAAGACGACCACCACTGAACAAGACACACAAGCTGAAACGTCAAGACTGGGCCAATAAATATCTCAAGACTGATTTTTCTAAGGTTTTATGGACTGATGAAATGAGAGTGAGTCTTGATGGGCCAGATGGATGGGCCCGTGGCTGGATTGGTAAAGGGCAGAGAGCTCCAGTCCGACTCAGACGCCAGCAAGGTGGAGGTGGAGTACTGGTTTGGGCTGGTATCATCAAAGATGAGCTTGTGGGGCCTTTTCGGTTTGAGGATGGAGTCAAGCTCAACTCCCAGTCCTACTGCCAGTTTCTGGAAGACACCTTCTTCAAGCAGTGGTACAGGAAGAAGTCTGCATCCTTCAAGAAAAACATGATTTTCATGCAGGACAATGCTCCATCACACGCGTCCAAGTACTCCACAGCGTGGCTGGCAAGAAAGGGTATAAAAGAAGAAAATCTAATGACATGGCCTCCTTGTTCACCTGATCTGAACCCCATTGAGAACCTGTGGTCCATCATCAAATGTGAGATTTACAAGGAGGGAAAACAGTACACCACTCTGAACAGTGTCTGGGAGGCTGTGGTTGCTGCTGCACGCAATGTTGATGGTGAACAGATCAAAACACTGACAGAATCCATGGATGGCAGGCTTTTGAGTGTCCTTGCAAAGAAAGGTGGCTATATTGGTCACTGATTTGTTTTTGTTTTGTTTTTGAATGTCAGAAATGTATATTTGTGAATGTTGAGATGTTATATTGGTTTCACTGGTAAAAATAAATAATTGAAATGGGTATATATTTGTTTTTTGTTAAGTTGCCTAATAATTATGCACAGTAATAGTCACCTGCACACACAGATATCCCCCTAAAATAGCTATAACTAAACACAAACTAAAAACTACTTCCAAAACTATTCAGCTTTGATATTAATGAGTTTTTTGGGTTCATTCAGAACATGGTTGTTGTTCAATAATAAAATTAATCCTCAAAAATACAACTTGCCTAATAATTCTGCACTCCCTGTAATTACATTGTAGCTATTTTAGGATTTATATTTATTTTACAGGCAACATTGTATTTATTCTAACTAGGTACAATAGCTATTAAATAGTTATTAACTTACCTAAGTTACAAATACACCTAACACTACACTATCAATAAATTAATTAAATAAATGACCTACAATTAGCTAAACTAAAATACAATTAAATAAAGAAATCTATAATAAAAAAAAAACGCTAAATTACAAAAAAATTTTTTACAAGAATTTTAATCTAATTACACCTAATCTAAGCCCCCTAATAAAATAAAAAAGCCCCCCAAAATAATAAAATTCCAAAATAATAAAATTCCCTACCCTATTCTAAATTACCAAGTAACCAGCTCTTTTACCAGCCCTTAAAAGGTCTTTTTGCGGGGCATTGCCCCAAAGTAATCAGCTCTTTTACCTGTAAAAGAAAATACAATACCCCCCCAACATTACAACCCACCACCCACATACCCCTATTATAACCCACCCAACCCCCCTTAAAAAAACCTATCACTAACCCCCTGAAGATCTCCCTACCTTGAGTCGTCTTAACTCAGCCGAGTCGAAGTCTTCATCCAATCCAGCAGATGTGGTCCTCCATCCGGGCGAAGTCTTGATCCAAGCGGCAAAGAAGAGGTCCTCCATCCGGGCGATGTCTTCTTCCAAGCGGCATCTTCTATCTTCTGTCTTCCTGATCCATCTTCATCCTGCCGATGCGGATCATCCTCCTTCCACGACGGACTAACGACGAATGAAGGTTCCTTTAAGGGAAGTCACCCAAGATGGCGTCCCTCGAATTCCGATTGGCTGATAGGATTCTATCAGCCAATCGGAATTAAGGTAGGAAAAATCTGATTGGCTGATTCAATCAGCCAATCAGATTGAAGTTCAATCAGATTGGCTGAGCCAATCAGATTGAGCTTGCATTCTGTTGGCTGTTCCGATCAGCCAATTATATTAGGTGTAATTAGATTAAAATTCTTGTAATATTTTTTTATTTTTTGTAATTTAGTGTTTGTTTTTTTTGTATTATAGATTAGTTTATTTAATTGCATTTTAGTTTAGCTAATTGTAGTTAATTTATTTAATTAATTTAATGATAGTGTAGTGTTAGGTGTATTTGTAACTTAGGTTAGGATTTATTTTACAGGTAATTTTGTAATTATTTTAACTAGGTAGCTATTAAATAGTTAATAACTATTTAATAGCTATTGTACCTAATTAAAATAATTACAACGTTGCCTGTAAAATAAATATAAATCCTAAAATAGCTACAATGTAATTATTATTTATATTGTAGCTATATTAGGGTTTATTTTCTAGGTAAGTATTTAGTTTTAAATAAGATTAATTTATTTAATTATAGGAATATTATTTAGTTTAATTTAAATTATATTTATGTTAGGGGGGTGTTAGGGTTAGACTTAGGTTTAGGGGTTAATACATTTATTATAGTAGCGGCGATGTTGTGGGCGGGAGATTAGGGGTTAATAATTGTAGGGAGGTGGCGGCGATGTAAGGGAGGGCAGATTAGGGGTTAATACAATTTATTCTAGTGTTTGCGAGGTGGGAGTGCGGCGGTTTAGGGGTTAATACATTTATTATAGTGGCGGCGGTGTCCCATCGGCAGATTAGGGGTTACATTTTTTTATTATTGTGTTTGCGATGTGGGGGGCCTTGGTTTAGGGGTTTATAGGTAGTTTATAGGTGTTGGTGTACTTTGTAGCACAGTAGTTAGGAGCTTTATATTCCGGCGTTAGCCCATAAATCTCTTAACTACTGACTTTTTTTGGCGGTAGGAGTCTTGTCGGTAGAGTGTCTACTGCTCAGTTCTTCCAAGACTCCAAATACCAGCGTTAGGCAAATCCCATATGATATGCAATTGACGTAAGAAGATCTGCGGTAGCCTAGAGTCGTGGTAAGGAATTGAGCGGTAGACCCTTTCCTGGCTGACTCTAAATACCAGTGGGTGGCCAAAAGCAGCGTTAGGACCCCTTAACGCTGCTTTTGACGGCAATTGCTTGCAGAACTCTAAATCTAGCCAAATTTATTTTTTATGGTGAATAGGATATAATTCTGTTGAGGAATGTTGGGCTCAGTTTACACTGACTGCAGTCACTTTTTTTTTAAAGCAGTGCTAATGTGCTAATGAGTCCTATTGCTAAAAACAATGTTTTATTTAGTATGTATAAAAACACAGAAAAAAAATGCACAAAAATATTTAAGTATTTTGGAAAAACATACATAAAACAAAGTTGCTACAGCTGTTTTCTCTAGGTCTGGCTTTCTGACTGAAACTAACTCATAGAAAGTATGTAACAGTCAGATGCCAAATCAGTTAATTGGACAAAGTAACAAATATTAATTAATCAGGGTAAAAACATATACTTTGGGATATTATAAAAGTGAGTGGAAATTCATTTAAAGGAGGAGATATTTCATTGGATTGTACCTATAAAAATGCTTATGTTTAAAGGGGGTAATATAAAATAGCCAGAGACTCTGACGAAGTGGGCATAGGACCCACAAAACGCATAAGCACGCAAAAACTCAGTGACGTCACTTTCGTTTCTTGCTACAGATCCACTTTCGGTTTCTCCGAAACCGCTAACGCCGGTGCACTCTTTGGGCTCCATCCACTATACACCAACGATTGAACTAACACATCGAGATAAGTTTTGTATTTTTAGACCATCTATTGTACTTATATAATTTATAATAGGCGCTTCACAGAAATTTTTTGTTATAATAGATTTTTTAAAGATCGTTTTATATTAATTGTAGTGCACACTACTAACAGGTCAGCCAATTCATTCTGCAATTAACAGGTTTTAAACATCCCCCAGTATTAAATAAACACTCAATGGCTATTTTATATTACCCCCTTTAAACATAAGCATTTTTATAGGTACAATCCAATTAATTCTCTCCCCCTTTAAATTAATTTCCACTCACTTTTATAATATCCCAAAGTATATGTTTTTACCTGATTAATTAATATTTGTTACTCTGTCCAATTAACTGATCTGACATCTGACTGTTACATACATTCTACGAGTTAGTTTCAGTCAGAAAGCCAGACCTAGAGAAAACAACTGTAGTAACTTTGTTTTATGTATGTTTTTTTAAAATACTTAAATATTTTTGTGCATTTTTTTCTGTGTTTTTATACATACTAAATAAAACATTGTTTTTAGCAATAGGACTCAGCACATTAGCACTGCTTTAAAAAAAAGTGACTGCAGTCAGTGTAAACTGAGCCCAACATTCCTCAACAGGATTATATCCTATTCACCATAAAAAATACATTGTTTTGGTTTTATAAGCCAACCCCATATCAGTTAATCATACTGAGATCATTATTGTTGGGCCTTTTAGAGCTAATTCTATATCTTTCTATTCATTTCTTTACCCTACTTGTTAGTGGTTTCAAGTACACCCATTTAGAATATAGCAGCACCAAGGAATACCAAACCTCACCCATCTGGGTTTTAGACAGCGCTAACTAATAATCCCTTATCTCTCATTATATATATGTATATATATATATATATATATATATATATATATATATATATATATATATATATATATATACAGTATCTCACAAAAGTGAGTGCACCCCTCACATTTTTGTAAATATTTTATTATATCTTTTCATGTGATAACACTGAAGAAATGACACTTTGCTACAATGTAAAGTAGTTATTGTACAGCCTGTATAACAGTGTACATTTGCTGACCCCTCAAAATAACTCAACACACAGCCATTAATGTCTAAACCATTGGCAAAAAAGTGAATACACCCCTAAGTGGAAATGTCCAAATTGGGCCCAAAGTGTCAATATTTTGTATGGCCACCATTATTTTCCAGCACTGCCTTAACCCTCTTGGGCATGGAGTTCACCAGAGCTTCACAGCTTGCCACTGGAGTCCTCTTCCACTCCTCCATGACGACATCACAGAGCTGGTGGATGTTAGAGACCTTGCGCTCCCCCACTTTCCATTTGAGGATGCCCCACAGATGCTCAATAGGGTTTAAGGCTGAGACATGCTTGGCCAGTCCGTCACCTTTACCCTAAGCTTGTTTAGCAAGGCAGTGGTCTTCTTGGGGTCATTATCATGTTGGAATACTGCCCTGTAGCCCAGTCTCCGAAGGGAGGGGATCATGCTCTGCTTCAGTATGTCACAGTACATGTTGGCATTTATGGTTCCCTCAATGAACTCAATCTCCATAGTGCCTGCAACACTCATGCAGGCCCAGACCATGACACTTCCACCACCATGCTTGACTGTACACACACTTGTCTTTGTACTCCTCACATGGTTGCCGCCACACATGCTTGACACCATCTGAACCAAATAAGTTTATCTTGGTCTCATCAGACCACAGGACATGGTTCCAGTAATCCATGTCCTTAGTCTGCTTGTCTTCAGCAAACTGTTTGCGGGGCTTTCTTGTGCATCATCTTTAGAAGAGGCTTCCTTCTGGGATGACAGCCATGCAGACCAATTTGATGCAGTGTGCGGCGTATGGTCTGAGAACTAACAGGCTGACACCCCACCCCTTCAACCTCTGCAGCAATGCTGGCAGCACTCAAACGTCTATTTCCCAAAGACAACCTCTAGATATGACGCTGAGCACGTGCATTTAACATCTTTGGTTGACCATGGCGAGGCCTGTTCTGAGTGAAACCTGTCCTGTGAAACCGCTGTATGATCTTGCAGCTCAGTTTCAGGGTCTTGGCAATCTTCTTATAGCCTAGGTCATCTTTATGTAGAGCAACAATTCTTTTTTTCAGAGCCTCAGAGAGTTCTTTGTTATGAGGCGCCATGTTGAACTTCCAGTGACCAGTATGAGAGAGTGTAAGAGCGATAACACTAAATTTAACACACCTGCTCCCCATTCTCCCCTGAGACCTTGTAACACTAATGAGTCACATCATATCGGGGAGGGAAAATGGCTAATTGGGCCCAATTTCGACATTTCCACTTAGGGGTGTACTCACTTTTGTTTCCAACGGTTTAGACATGAATGGCTGACTGATAAGTTATTTTCAGACATTGTAGCAAAGTGTCATTTCTTCAATGTTGTCACATGAAAAGATATAATAAAATATTTACAAAAATGTGAGGTGTGTACTCACTTTTGTAAGATACACTCTCTCTCTCTCTCTGTATATATATATATATATATATATATATATATATATATATATATAGTATAAACATATATTTGGTAAAGATTTTGATCAAATGTGTGTGGCACTGTAAATTAAAGACCTTTATAAAGTAAGAGTTAGTAAGCAAAATTGGGAGTATGAGAGCTGCTAGTATAGAGTGACCAGATATCCTGTTTCTTTTAGCATGACTGTTTACTTATTACATATTTTTTATTATATATGTGCAACTCTCGTGTTAGTATTGTTTGTATGTCCATTAAAGTGCTATGACATGCAATATCTGAAGCTGTTAGCAGCTCTGCATCCTGGGAACTACAGAGAGAGAGAGTTGAACATCAGAGAGATTAGTGAGTTTATGGTTAATAACTACTAAAGAGAGAAGCCTGGATGACATCCTGGAAGAAGGGGTCATTTGACCCTACTTGAAAGGAGTGCATGAGGTTAAGGAAAGTACAAGTGGTGGGCTTTTATGTGCGGGTTTATAAGCCCCAGACAGGAAGTTGAGAATTATTTTATCCAGAACTACACGTTAAGGAAAAGTTCCCGCCCTCCCTTCCTTGATGTTACCCAGAGAGAAGTGTTGTTGTTTTTTTTAAAGATAACAGCACTCACACATATGTGTTATCAAAAAGAGTGAATAACCAATGGCTTAGGATAAAAGTAAATTGTCACTCTGAGGTCTTATTAAATTTATACTCCATATATGTTAGATTGCTCAAGTTCATGTGGATAAAGTAAGTATAGCTCAAGTTTGTAAGTAAACTATGGTGTATATTATTTGTGTATAAACAAGTAACAACGTAAACAAGTAACAACGTAAACAAGTAACAACGTAACCAACTTTTGCTTTATGTATCCAAAACAAAATGTTTCATGTAATCCTGTATCCAGAGTATCACATCACAATGCTTGCTGATATAAATGAAAAAGTTCAAGACAATACCTTGTATTAATTATCTTGCGTCTGAAGTGTTCACACACCGGGAAATCCGTTGATTCTTAAGACCAAAAAAGCCAAACCGGTCCTACTCACCGCAGGGAGTTAACAGACAGCTCTGGTATGTCTCGCTGTGTTGCCGTGAGTCCAGGCCCACAATCACACAGGCATGTAGCAATCAGCATGAACATCAATCAAATGAGCGGCCTCCAGAGTTTAGACATAGGGATCAAATCCTTCTTAAAACAGCGATTTTCCACACGCTGTACGTTAGGCAATATGACATCAACAGGGGATGAAGGATTTGAAAGCAGCACCAAAAAGCGAAAAATTAAAATCCAAAAGGTTTATTGGTAAACATGTTAAAAAAAGTGGATTAACACAATCTAAAGCACACACACATCACCCCAGCACACAGGAGCTGTTCTCCGATGCTTTTCCTGCTAACAAAAAGCACTTCATCAGGGATATCCCTGGGGTGATGTGTGTGTGCTTTAGATCGTGTTCATCCACTTTTTAACATGTTTACCAATAAACCTTTTGTGTGTGCATATATATATATATATATATATGAATATAAATTGTTGAATAGGAAATTAGCACATCTAGGCAAGTATCCCCCCTTGATTTTACCCAGTAACACTCCATATAAAATTTTACCAATGCACAAAAGGATTCTGGGTAAGATATGCAAATTAGATATCTAACATCTCAAATTTTTTGCTTCATACTGTGTTAACACACACTGATTCCCTAATATGGAGAATGCAGCAATATATATATATATATATATATATATATATATATATATATATATATATATATACTGTATATATATATATATATATATATATATATATATATATAGATAGATAGATAGATAGATATAGCTATACCTATTTATAATAATCTATATGCATATATTTATATACTGTATATGTATATGAATATATATATATATATATATATATATACCGAGATCAAAAGAAAAGGCACTCCATAAATAATAGCAGCTCCCAGGGTGCACTTCAAAAAATATCAAAAAATCTCCAGCATAAAAAGGCACTCACTGGTTAGGTAAAACATAACATTTAATTAGTTACATTTAAAAAACATGACGTTTCGGAAGCATTTCGCCCCCTTTATCAAATGTATGATACAGCTTGAAAGTGTTACAAAAGCAGTATGTCCCCTTATTAATCCCATCACCTTATATACCCATGTGTTGTTCCATTAGACGCCGAGCCACGAGTGCGGCCCGTGTACCATGCCAGGCGGAAGTGACGTCTGAGCGTAATTCACGCTGATGACGTCACTTCCGCCTGGCATGGTACACGGGCCGCACTCGTGGCTCGGCGTCTAATGGAACAACACATGGGTATATAAGGTGGTGGGATTAATAAGGGGACATACTGCTTTTGTAACACTTTCAAGCTGTATCATACATTTGATAAAGGGGGCGAAATGCTTCCGAAACGTCATGTTTTTTAAATGTAACTAATTAAATGTTATGTTTTACCTAACCAGTGAGTGCCTTTTTATGCTGGAGATTTTTTTATATATATATATATATATATATATATACACCTATATATATATATATACACATAGGGAGAAGAGCACTCACAGGACCGAACAACCGGTCAATACCATTGTTGGCCTGTTCTATGGTGATTTACCACCTTCTTTTTAGCCCAGTAATGCTTTTCACAGAGTAGAACTTTCCTGTAGTATATCAGTCTGATCCCGCCTTTTACGGTCAGTCCAGCGCTAAAATACCAGGCAATTCCTCTCTGAACAAGGTACACAGCAACCCCAGACAATCGTTTCAGCCTTCATTGGGCCTCGTCAGTGAGGTGTAGCCATATTCCTCTAAGCACACTGAGCAAGGAGTCCACGTCTGGTTGCCCCTTTTTCCCATAAGGAGACTAAATACACATAGAAAGAAGAGCACTCACAGGAATGAACAACTGGCTCAATACCATTGTTAGCCTTTTCTATGGCGATTTACCACCTGGGTGCAGCTTTTTAGCCTAGTAATGCTTTTCACAGAGTATAACTTTCCTGTAGTATATCAGTGTGATCCCGCCTATTACTGTCAGTCCAGCGCAGAAATACCAGTCAATTCCTCTCTGAACAAGGAACACAGCAACCCCAGATGATCGTTTTGGCCTTTATTGGGCCTCGTCAGTGAAATGTAGCCATATTCCTCTAAGCACACTGAGCAAGGAGTATATATAATAATCATGAAGACACAGCTCTTTGTTTTGCAATCATTATGTATTTATTTCAAGGTTTCGGCCCCCATTTGTCAAGGTTATAAACATATCCCATAATCCCCTTCCTTATATATCCTTCAACCCTTCATTGCATTCAAACCCACACCCACAGATGTGCCATCTGATGGTCATTATATATATATATTGTATCCTTTGCATGTATCTTCTTTTGCTATTTATTCTTACTAAAAGAAAACAAAATATCCAGTGGTTACTAAAATTAATATATTATGGGCATTTCACAATTTCAAAATCACAACTCCCCTAAGTAAATATTAATACTTTTTCCCAAATTCATTATATTTAAAGAAAGCTAGTCAGAGACAAATAGGTATTCAGGCCTTTATGGTGTACTGTATCTAACTCATAGATCCACTTGGCCACCCTTTGCAGCAACATTTTCTTCCTATCCCCTTTCCTTTTTGATGGGGGGATATGGTCAATTGGGCTACATTGTAAGCTTGAGACAGGGTGTCCCTTCTACAAATTTTTTTTATCAACTGGCTTGTCTGTTTTACCTCTCTATATAGCTTGTCTGATACTTGATCTGTGGAGTGCTATTCTCTCTTTGAGCATACACTCCGTTTTCCCTACATAAATATCCCCACACTGACATTTAATGATGTAACAACATATTTAGATTCACAATTAAGAGGATATTTAATCTTATATCTCTTTCCAGAATGGCTGTGTGAAAATGTGTCACCTAAAATAAGCTCACAGCCATTCACAGCCATGCTGGAAAGAGATATAAGATTAAATAGCCTCTTAATTGTGAATCTAAATATGTTGTTTATATCATTAAATGCCAGTGTGGG
The DNA here is from genome assembly GCF_027579735.1 of Bombina bombina. Taxonomy (NCBI): domain Eukaryota; kingdom Metazoa; phylum Chordata; class Amphibia; order Anura; family Bombinatoridae; genus Bombina; species Bombina bombina. Next base: position 330,005,259 of record NC_069505.1, on the reverse strand, counting down.
GATATTTATGTAGGGAAAACAGAGTGTATGCTCAAAGAGAGAATAGTTGAAGGGTATATAAGGAAGGGGATTATGTTAAATGTTTGTAGCCTTGACAAAGGCCCAAATGGGGGCCAAAACTTTGGAATAAACACATAATGTTTGCAAAAGAAGGAGCTGTGTCTTAATGATTCTTGTAAATATTTGGAAGGACTACAGCAGAGATGTTTGTGAACGTGTGCTAACCCTTTATGTGTGTATAAATATATATATATATATATATATATATATATATATATATATATATATATATATATATATATATAAAGGTTGAACCAAAATACTATGTTCTATGTGCAAATTTGAATGTGAACTATTCATATTTCCATGTCAGGTTAGCGCACACTAGAATATGTGATTGGGTTTGTGTGAGAGTGGGGTGTTAGGCTTTTTCCACTTTTTTTCTCAATTGACTTCTATGGGGGAATACGTACACAAGTGTGCAATATTGTAAGTTCTTTCTTTTAGCGCTGTTAATGCTTGAGCAGGAGTGTTAAATAGCGCTCCACTCATAATCGGACCCACAGGAGTTTTTGTTTTTGCACTTTTATATTGTTGGGTGCTGGGGGTTGTTGTTGAGGGATAAATCATAATATGAAGCTGGGTTAGACTAATAGGATCATAACATGGCTAGTAATAATAGACGGGGGCTTTCAGACTGCTGTTATAAATAGTTGGAACTTGGGAGCTGAAATTATGATTTATTTTGATTGGTGTCAGGTTATAGTTATACAGTTCAGGGGCTGAGACAAGCTAAACCTAGGTAGGCTCATATGCTAATTTCTAAGCCCTTGAAGGCCGCCTCTTATCTGAATGCATTTGACAGGTTTTCACAGCTACAGGGTGTTAGTTCATGTGTTTCATATAAATAACATTGTGCTCATGCACGTGGAGTTGTTTAAGAGTCAACACTAATTGCCTGAAATGCAAGTCTGTCAAAAGTTCTGAGATAAAGAGGCAGTCTGCAGAAGATTAGATACAAGGTAATTACAGAGGTGAAAAGAATATTTCTATAACAGTATTGGTTATGCAAAGCTGGGGAATGGTAAATAAAGGGATCATCTATATTTTTAAACAATAACATTTTTGCTGTTTACTATCCCTTTAAGAGTTATTGTACTGGGATCTGGTCTTCAATAAGGATACTGGTTAATAGATTGATACCTAAATTACATAACATCTAGAGACAGCTGCTCCTTCCCTAGCAGGTCATTACATCCTGTCATAGACACCACTCCATTTGATGACCAACACATAGGAAGTGCCACTAAAACTAAAACATACTGTATTCCCTTATGTGAAGAACATTGGAAAGTAAAAATATCTGCAGTGCATACACCATTAAACACATTATAACATTCTAGTACTAAAGCCTGTGTACAGGGGCCATTTTTTGCAGTACAGCAGACACACCCCTTGCTCTCTCTCTCTGTGTCCCTCTCTTTTGTGCTCTCTCTCTCTCTCTCTGTCCCCCTCTCTTTTGTGCTCTCTCTCTGTCCCCCTCTCTTTTATGCTCTCTCTGTCCCCTCTCTTTTATGCTCTCTCTGTCCCCCCCCCCCTCTTTTATGCTCTCTCTGTCCCCCCTCTCTTTTGTGCTCTCTCTCTCTGTCCCCCTCTCTTTTGTGCTGTCTCCCTCCCCCCTCTCTTTTGTGCTCTATCTCCCCCTCTCTTTTGTGCTCTATCTCCCCCCTCTCTTTTGTGCTCTCTCTCTCCCCCTCTCTTTTGTTCTCTCTCTTTCCCCCTCTCTTTTGCTCTCTCTCTCCCCACTCTTTTGTGCTCTTTCTCTCTACCCCTCTACTTTGTGCTCTCTCCCTATCTCTCCCCCTCTCTTTTGTGCTCTCTATCTCTCCACCTCTCTTTTGTGATCTCTCTCTCCCCCCTCTCTTTTATGCTCTCCCCCTTTCTTTTGTGCTCTCTTTCCCCCTCTCTTTTGTGCTCTTTCTCCCCCTATCTCTCTTTTGTGCTCTCCCCCCTCTCTTTTGTGCTCTCTCCCCCTCTCTTTTGTGCTCTCCCCTAGGGCAGGCTCAACCATGGGACCAAGTGGGTCCAAGGGACCCACCCAGGCAGCACTTGACAAGGGGCAGCACTTTATTTACTGTTAGCCACTGTCAGACCCAGACCAATCCTGTCTTCTCTCTCGGTGCGGGATTCACAGGCTCCCAGCAGCATAACCTTATCATGCAAAAAGACACTGTATTGGCTCCCTAACTTCCCTCCCACTTATGCTGCAATTGTGCAAAAGCATTGGTTGCATGCAGGTAGGCAGCTTAGTAAGGTCAGTGGCCAGGCTAGTAGGTTGATATGTTGATCAATAATGTTACTATTGGGGGGTGTCATTGTATTCTCGGACCCAGGCAGCACAATATCTTGAGCCGGCTCTGCGAGTCTCCCCCCTCTCTTTTGTGCACTTCCCCCCCCCCCCCTCTTTTTTGCATTTTCTCCCCCCTCTCTTTTGTGCACTTTCTCCCCCCCTCTCTTTTGTGCACTTTCTCCCTTTCTCTCTTTTGTGCTCTCCCCCTCTCTTTTGTGCACTTTCTCCCCTCTCTCTCTTTTGTGCTCCCCCCTCTCTTTTGTGCTCTCCCCCTCTCTTTTGTGCTCTCCCCCTCTCTTTTGTGCTCTTTCTCCCCCCCCCTTTCTTTTGTGCTCTTGGAGAGCAGCGTGAGACACTGCAAATGAAATACATTAAGACATGAGCCGAAACATCGACTTTTGTTTGATATGATGAAAGTATCTGTTTTGATTATGAAAAGATCCGTGAGTGCCCTCCTTCATGTCTGAAATCCTATTCTATTTTTTAAGGAGTCACCTGGGCTGTGAACACAAAATACAGAGTGAGTGCATGCTACTGGTGGAAAAACTATATATACTGTGTATGTATATATATATATATATATATATATATATACTGTATATATATATACAATATATATATATATATATATATATATATATAAACAGAGGTATATCCCAGCGCCAACTAAACCTTAAATGCCTGAGGCGGTGATACCTAGCTACCACCTAATAAGAACAAATGTGAAGAGTGTGCCCAGGCGCCAACAATGGGAGGCTAAGGTTAAAAGTGCAAATTTATTAACAATGACAATTATCCTGACAAATTGGTTCCTAACAGTCACTGACAAATATTATAAAAGCATTAAAATCTTTGAAAATAGCATGGATCCACGCTAAAATAACATAAAAACATTAAACCAAATCTAACACAAGGTTGGTTATAAGCAATAATAACATTGATAAAATAACATGAATAAAATTACTGGTCAATACAAAGGTTTTTTTTGCTAGAAATGTAAAAATACAAAAATGTAAAAATACAAAAATGCAATATAATGATACTGGTGTGTGTGAGACCAAAATACTCCAAAGAAACTTCACTTAGGTCCAAATATTGATAGAGGTGATTAAATACTCAAAAAATGTAATAGTGATCCAAAGAATGAAAAAGTCAATCCTGTATGTATATATATATATATATATATATATATATATATATATAAAAAAATATAGGTGTCAATCCTGTGACAAATGTGGTCCAATAATATCCAATACTTGCTGTGTGGTGATAATATTGTCCCTTGGTGCTGTACTCCAGCAATAATAAAAAATATAGAAAAATGTGTGTGGTGAAAAAATGCCCTTGGGGACTATGCCCCAGAAAAGAAAAAACAAGATGCAAAAGAAAACAAACAAATGCTGCCAGACAAAACCTGTGAAAAAGAAAATAAAACAAAATGTGTAGAAACTTCTCAAATGTAACCTCCTAATGAAATAAGGCTTACCAGGTCTACGCGTTTCGGCCCTTTTAGAAGTGTCTCCAATTTTTGGATTTGTTTTTTTATGGGGTTTGATCTGAGTTTTTTATATATCACTTGGTCTTCTAAGAGTCTATAAGACTCTTCTAAATAATATGTCGTGTCCATAAGCATGATCCCACCACCCTTGTCGGCCGGCTTAATGGTGAAGTCAGGGTTGTTTTTTAGGTCTTTAATAATTTTGAGTTTGTTTTGAGTCATGTTCCAATTTACGTATTTATTTTCATCAGTTTTATCAATGTCTTGTTTAACCATTTTTTCGAAGAGTTTAATAGGTTCACTTTTTTCATTTGTTGGATAAAAGGTAGAAGTAGCTTTTAGATTTGTATGTTTATATCTAGATTCATTTTCTTTGAGGATTTTGTTTTCTACAGGATTCTTGATTAAATATCTTTTTAAAGTAAGCTTTTGAATAAATTGATTTATGTTTATTAGAGTATCAAATTAATTTAGTTTGCATGAGGGTGCAAAGGATAGGCCTTTATTGAGTACTGCTTCTTGTAGTGTATTTAAAGGGTATTTGCTGATGTTAAATACTCCAGTGTTAGTTATTTTTGTCTCTTTGGGGTGTTGTCTAGATTGTCTTCTATTCCTCCTGCCTTTAATCCTCTTTTGCTTCTTAGGATTCTTTGTGGGAGGATGTGATGTGTATTGTTTTTTTATATACCTTCCCCCTGAAGGGCATTCTCTAAAAAAAACGTCCTGTTGTGAATGGTGGGGTGCAGGTGACCTATTGGTTTCATGTTCTAGAGCTTGAAATCTATTTCTAGTTGGTTTTCTCCAATTGGATTGATAGTCACTTTGGTTAGGACTGCTATATGCAATCGATCTATGACCGCTCTGTGAGACAAGGAGAAGTGTAACTCCAGGTGCTGCTGGTCGGCGTCCAGGTGATCCTTTCGGTAACTACTACAGGCGGTCTTCTCATCAGCCAGTGGGCTAAGTGCTAGTTTTTATCCTTTATCTTGTAAGTGTGCCATTTTACGTGGAGCTGTGTGTTATGAATAAAACGATGCTGTGAATCGCGGATGCGCTGTGTTTTCTTTTTTTCTCTTTTCACTTTGGTTATTATGGTTATTTCTGAAATTGCCTTGATATGGGCCTTTTTGTGTGTGGGAATTAAACTGTCTGTATTGGTGATTCCTTAAATAATTTTGTTTTTGATCTTGGTCATATCTGTCTCTACAGGGAGTGCAGAATTATTAGGCAAATTAGTATTTTGAACACATCATCCTCTTTATGCATGTTGTCTTACTCCAAGCTGTATAGGCTCGAAAGCCTACTACCAATTAAGCATATTAGGTGATGTGCATCTCTGTAATGAGAAGGGGTGTGATCTAATGACATCAACACCCTATATCAGGTGTGCATAATTATTAGGCAACTTCCTTTCCTTTGGCAAAATGGGTCAAAAGAAGGACTTGACAGGCTCAGAAAAGTCAAAAATAGTGAGATATCTTGCAGAGGGATGCAGCACTCTTAAAATTGCAAAGCTTCTGAAGCGTGATCATTGAACAATCAAGCATTTCATTCAAAATAGTCAACAGGGTCGCAAGAAGCGTGTGGAAAAACCAAGGCGCAAAATAACTGCCCATGAACTGAGAAAAGTCAAGCGTGCAGCTGCCAAGATGCCCCTTGCCACCAGTCTGGCCATATTTCAGAGCTGCAACATCACTGGAGTGCCCAAAAGCACAAGGTGTGCAATATTCAGAGACTGGGCCAAGGTAAGAAAGGCTAAAAGACGACCACCACTGAACAAGACACACAAGCTGAAACGTCAAGACTGGGCCAAGAAATATCTCAAGACTGATTTTTCTAAGGTTTTATGGACTGATGAAATGAGAGTGAGTCTTGATGGGCCAAATGGATGGGCCGTGGCTGGATTGGTAAAGGGCAGAGAGCTCCAGTCCGACTCAGACGCCAGCAAGGTGGAGGTGGAGTACTGGTTTGGGCTGGTATCATCAAAGATGAGCTTGTGGGGCCTTTTCGGGTTGAGGATGGAGTCAAGCTCAACTCCCAGTCCTACTGCCAGTTTCTGGAAGACACCTTCTTCAAGCAGTGGTACAGGAAGAAGTCTGCATCCTTCAAGAAAAACATGATTTTCATGCAGGACAATGCTCTATCACACGCGTCCAAGTACTCCACAGCGTGGCTGGCAAGAAAGGGTATAAAAGAAGAAAATCTAATGACATGGCCTCCTTGTTCACCTGATCTGAACCCCATTGAGAACCTGTGGTCCATCATCAAATGTGAGATTTACAAGGAGGGAAAACAGTACACCACTCTGAACAGTGTCTGGGAGGCTGTGGTTGCCGCTGCACGCAATGTTGATGGTGAACAGATCAAAACACTGACAGAATCCATGGATGGCAGGCTTTTGAGTGTCCTTGCAAAGAAAGGTGGCTATATTGGTCACTGATTTGTTTTTGTTTTGTTTTTGAATGTCAGAAATGTATATTTGTGAATGTTGAGATGTTATATTGGTTTCACTGGTAAAAATAAATAATTGAAATAGGTATATATTTGTTTTTTGTTAAGTTGCCTAATAATTATGCACAGTAATAGTCACCTGCACACACAGATATCCCCCTAAAATAGCTATAACTTAAAACAAACTAAAAACTACTTCCAAAACTATTCAGCTTTGATATTAATGAGTTTTTTTGGGTTCATTGAGAACATGGTTGTTGTTCAATAATAAAATTAATCAAAAATACAACTTGCCTAATAATTCTGCACTCCCTGTATAGCAGGAATAATTATTGGTTTGAGGGTAGGAATCATTGTAATTCCTCCTATGTGAATATTCTCTGTTTTGAGCATGGTCTCTATTGTTGTGATATGTATAATTTGAGGAGTAGTTTCTTTGTGATCCCATTTCTTGTCTCTTATAGTTGAAAGAATGTTCATCCTGTGTTTTGGGGTCAGTATAATAATTCTCCTGATGATAATTGTTTTCTGGGTTTCTATTCCTGTATGTATGATTTTGATGTTTATATGGTTGTTCGTTATTGTGTCTGTATGATACATAATGATTTGTTTGCTTTCTTTGTACTGTGTTATTGGATGTGGTGGCTATGGTTTGTTTGGTGTTTTGTTGATTATTTTTACCAAATATGAAAGATCTATCTTTTTTATGACTCATGAAAATTATAGTGAAGTCAAGAAATATTTCATTAAAAGAAACCAAATCTGAAATAGACAAACATAAAATTACTATGAAAACATTTGAAAATAATACTGAATTAATAAATTATCAAAAATAAATTTTTTAAAATATTTCAATGTTCAAAGAAAACATTTTAGCAAATAACAGAGATTTAGAAGATTATTCAGACAATGACATCACAGATATCCCTATAGAAACTAATTCTATTGTAGAAAACAATGACAATCTGACACCTTCCCATGTTCATAAAAAAGATAGATCTTTCATATTTGGTAAAAATAATCAACAAAACACCAAACAAACCATAGCCACCACATCCAATAACACAGTACAAAGAAAACAAACGAATCATTATGTATCATACAGACACAATGACGAACAACCATATAAACATCAAAATCATACATACAGGAATAGAAACCCAGAAAACAATTATCATCAGGAGAATTATTATACTGACCCCAAAACACAGGATGAACATTCTTTCAACTATAAGAGACAAGAAATGGGATCACAAAGAAACTACTCCTCAAATTATACATATCACAACAATAGAGACCATGCTCAAAACAGAGAATATTCACATAGGAGGAATTACAATGATTCCTACCCTCAAACCAATAATTATTCCTCCTATAGAGACAGATATGACCAAGATCAAAAACAAAATTATTTAAGGAATCACCAATACAGACAGTTTAATTCCCACACATGGAATTCAATCTCAACTTTCTTATTTAACATAACCAGCCAATAGCGTAATACTATCCTGTACTATAATTTGAAACTACAAATTATACACTAAAAAAATTTAGGTAAAACATACTTTACTCAACAAATTGATTCCTCACATATTAATAAGCAAAAACTTCTCCCAAATTAATATCTTTCTATACTAGAACATAAAGCTATAAATATAGAGGGAGACCAATATATGTCTATAAAATCTAAAAGGACCGCTACCAAATTAAAGCTATGGTACATTTACTAAACTGTCCAACAAAAATAATGTATCAAAGAAAAGAATGTAACAATAAAAATATTGTATCAATGAAAATCGACACGCACAATCACTTTTAAAAATTATTTTTGAAAAAAAAATTTTAACTCCCAAAAACAAGAGGCAACAAATATCTAATTGTTTTGATATCCACCTCGCTTAAAACTTGCACTTATACATTCTACAAACATTTATTATATTTTTCTATAAATTTTTATTATTATTTCATTTTTTAGTCTCACAATTAATTTCCAATTATTCTTATGTCTAAGGTAAACTAAGGTCCTTTTTTGAAACCTTATATCAACAGTATGAATCCAATCTAGGTCTTAATTGATAAAAAACAATGTAGTTCCAAATTACTTTGCTGATAGGCTAATCCGGATTTCAAATTGCTCCAATGAAATCACGCCTACACCTTTAAAAACATAAGACCAGCACACCTTGGGCATCTTGATAAAGGCCGAGGCCGAAACGCGTAGATTTGCCCCTAGTGTGCACTCCAACAACTCAAGTCTGCATTTGAGACCACCCAGGACTGAACAAGCAGAACAACCCGCTACCGGTGACTGTTATACATCGAGCACCACAAGAGTTAAAGCGGACACTTACCATACCTGAAGCTCCAGCAAACCTTGAGAAAGGTAAACAGCTTCAGCAACTCTTAAGAAAATTTCTTTGTAACTACCCGTTGATCTGAAACTCCTGCAAACCACTTCAAGGTAAACAGTTTCACTATAGATCAACCACCAACAACTGAAACTCCAGCAAACCCTGGGATGGTATATAGTTTCAGCAACAACAGACCCCCACAAAGAGAATTGTTCAAACGGTTCTAACAACGATACAGAGAACACCCAACGCAACTAGGCAACTAGAAACTCCAGCAAACCAATACAAGGTAGACAGTTTCTTTAACCTAAATGGAACCAAGTTATACCAACAACTGAAACTTCTGCAAACCCAGTTTAGGTAAACAGTTTCAGCAAACGGAACCAAGTTACACCAACAAATGAAACTCCTGCAAACCCAGTTTAAGTAAACAGTTTCAGCATCTTTACCATCAAGCATTTGTTATCCTCATCTACAATTTCGATCTACAAGTTTTGAAGAATTTTAGTATAAATTACAGCGGAATATATTATCCTATTCACATAAAGGCTTGTCTGTTCCAACCAATCAGACACCTTGGAACTTGTTCATGCAAACTGTGAGTAATCACTTTTCCACTAAAAGTCACATCAAAAGATAAACGCAGATCATCAGATGAACATTTATTTCCACCTTCCACGATAATTATTTTTATTTTTTGTTCTTATCAATTGCTTTGAATACTATATTATGAATGTAATGTCATTTTAACTTTAACTTTCGATTAAGAAATTTTAACTTTATAATTTTCCACAAGGTAATAGAGCTCTTTACCACTAACTTGTAATCAAGTCAGAATTTATCCGCGTTAAATAAAGTGGAGCGCTAAATATCACTTTGATGAAAGCAATATTTACGCTCCACTGTGAAATACCAGAGCACGCTAATGTGCGCTGGTATTACAACTTAACAGCAATGCAAATTCTAGATACATTTTTGGACACATTTCAGGGAAATACACAACTTCTTCTACTGAAGAGAAATTAAAGTACAGAGCTCCCAGCAGTTCCACATATTGTGCAGATTGGTTGAGAACGCTTTACCTCCTGCTGTTTCTCCTTCAGTGCAAACATCTTGATTTATTTGTGAAACCAAATATTCCTTTAGCTCTGTCCATGACCTAACTTGTCTCTGCCTAACCCAGCTCATGACGCACTTGACCTGCCCACAACACACCTGCTGCCCTTCCCCTGCGGTACTTAACTCCACCCACCCAAATGCCCATTGGCTACCACACAAAAGAAATCCATTGGGAAGTATTGGGATATATCTTTGGGCTTGCTTATGAAGTAGTGGTTCCAGATTCAGAGCCCTTGTTGTAAAACATCTTACACCAATCTCATTCAAGGCCAGATTACAAGTGGGAGGCAAAGGTTAGCGAACAAGCGATATTGGGTTTTCACGATAGTTTGCACTCAGGTTAATTTGCTCTTGTATTGAAAGTTGAAAGTAAACATGATCGCTTGAGTGCAATAGCGATTTACGCTAGAATGATTAAAATTACTTAAAATCTTTGGTTATCTGTTCAGCAAAAATAAAGTGTCACAAAATACATCAAAAATACATTACAAAGTATAGTTACAATCATAATAACATCTAATAAAAATAATTAAAAAAAAAAATTGCACACAAAAGTTATAAGGGCTCAAAGAAGACGAGATCTCAGGAAGGCAAATGTTTTGTTTTTTTTGAGTTTTGAAAAAGCTTTATTTGTATCAAGTTGCAACATACAATATTCAAACAAGTTGGTCAGAGTGCAGAAAAAGTATATAAGGACACAATCTTAATACAGGCAATTACAAAAAACTAAGATTCTGCTGTGTAGATAAAGAGAATGCTCCTGATAGGGTTCAATGTAACTCTCTCTTAAGAGGGAACATTCTGAAATGTCTGTACAACTAGCTACGTCTTCCTTTATAACTTTTAACCTTATAAATATAAAACACGTTCAGAATATGATAAAGAGAAAAAGAAATATGTAGAAAATATGAGAAGAGATTATGTGATATGGTAAAAGCAAATTCGAATAATTATAGATCATAAAGTTCCAGAAAGGTCTATTGTGGTCTGTGTGTGTCAGGGTTTAGTGGGGGATGTGTGGGGCATCGGCGGGCTCTAAAGAGTGGATGTATTCTTCCCAGAGCAGGCGGATGGATAGAAACTCATCCATTTTACTCAATTTTGTATAGTGGTATTGCTCTAGTTCTATGGCAGTAGTTACACTATTCCGCCAAAACTGAATAGATGGGAGGGTGGACTGCTTCCATTGGTATGGGATATATCGTTTAGCCGTATTAATCATGATCGCAGTGAGCTTTAATCGCAGCTTACATGTTATTTGTGGGAGGAAGTTGAAGAGGAAAGGCCAGGGAGTAAGGGGTAGGGAAGTCCCTTTTACCGATTGTATTTCTGTTCTGACATCTGACCAATATGCCTGTGCTACAGGGCATGTCCACCATAGATGGGCAAAGGTACCTCGCTGTGTACATCCTCTCCAACAGTTGGTATTAGTGTGTGGGAATAGTCTACCCAGTCTATCAGGAGTGTAGTGCCACCTACAGAGGAGTTTTGTGTTCATTTCCGCAATATTCATGGAGGAAGGCAAATGTTTTTAACAGAGATGCATGCATATACAGTACATGTCTAGAGATGTATCTGTATGTGTGTGCATATATATATATATATATATATATACAGACAGTATACAGTATATGTGTGTGTGTGCGTGTAGTAGAAATGTATTTATATGTGTAATTATATATTTATTTACAGACATATATACACATATAAACACAAATACATATATATACATATACAGACATATATACACATATAAACACAAATACATATATATACATATACAGACATATATACACATATAAACACAAATACATATATATACATATACAGACATATATACACATCTAAACACAAATACGTATGTATACAGACATATATACACATCTAAACACAAATACGTATGTATACAGACATATATACACATATAAACACAAATACATATATATACATATACAGACATATATACACATATAAACACAAATACATATATATACATATACAGACATATATATTTGTGCATTGTAGCCCTTTACCATCACATATGTGTAGAAATATGTATTTATGAATAAATATAACAAATTCTGCTATGTGAAGAATATTGGAATATAACATATTCATATTTTCATGTCGGGTTAGTGCATATGAGAATATGGGGATGATTTAAGACTGCTGCTCCATAACTTGTCCCCCTGCTCTGAGGCCGCGGACAGAAATCAACCCGATTGAATACGATTGAGTTTATTGACACCCCCTGGTAGCGACCGATTGGCCGCGAATCTGCAGGGGGGCGGCATTGCACCAGCAGTTCACAAGAACTGGTGGTGCAATGATAAATGCAAAAAGCGTATGCTGTCGGCATTTATCGATGTGCAGCGGACATGATACGCTACACTGTATCATGTCCGCTCGCACTTACATAAATATACCCCTAAGCGTTCAAGATAGTGTGAGAGTTTGTTTTCTCTCTTGACTTCTATGAGGGAATAGGTTATCGTGCGTGCAATATTGTAAGTTTAGATTTTTGCACTCATCAGGTTAGCGCAAAAGCAATAACTTTTTACTTTCAACTTGTAATATGAGCGCAACCTGACCTGTGCAAAAGTTTAATTCCAGCTCAATTAGCACTCTAGCGAATGCACTAATTAGTGCTCCACTTGTAATCTAGCTCTCAATTGGTTACATGAGAGCAGGGGGTAGGGTGGAGTGTAATTGCACAAGTGATTGATTTTGCAGTCTAAATTATCTGCCCAAGAACACAGATGCACAGGTTTCCTGCCTGGTAACATTGTCTGACTGCATGTCAACAAATGTGAGATTTTTTATCTTACTCTTTTAGGCTAATTCATATCTTATTTTGTTTAGAAAATATTGTTCCCCTCAGTATATTACTATTACACTGTTTGATAAAAGATCAGAAAGTAAATATAAAGATCTACTAATGTAAAACGCATATAATTTAGTTGCAAGTATTTGAATAAGGTGTGTATGCATGAACGTATTCTTATCATAGATTTCAATGGATCGTGCAAACTGAAAAAAAAACTAATACCTATACTCACGCACTAACCCAAACTGAGCTATTAATATTACACATTCCGAGGTTCTTCACATTGAAATATATATAATATTTATATTTAAATATATATTTCAATATAAATCTGTATATATATATATAGCTCTATATATTTATATATATAGTTATAGATATATATTTCAAAAATTAGATATATACAGAAATATATACAGTATATGTGTGTTTATATGTATATACATGTATGAACATACATAATACACATATAAATACATAAACACATCCGTACACACACACACATACATATATACATATATAAATATAAATATATATATATATATATAAATATATATATATATATATATATATATATATATATTCGAAAATGAAACAACAATGGGAGAACAAGGAATCCTTAAAAGCTTGGTAGCTGGTTTATTGGAACCAAAAAGTGATAATACAGACAGTCTGTGAAGGCAGCACGCCAAGATCTGATGCATTTCGTGCATGCGCACATGCGCTCCCTCAGAGATCAATGGTTACTGACATAGAAGACCTTTTATATGCAGTTCTGTACAATCACAAGATCACCTACATTTGATTCTTATCCTATACCAGCTGTGATGCCAGATTGAAATTGTACTCACATAATGATAGTCGGACATATGGTGCCTAGCAATATGCAGCTGTTCACAAACAAAGCTGTGTCAGCCGGTCCATAAATGTTGGATAGTATATTTCACTCAAAACGAGTGCTGAGTATCAATATCAGTCTGGCATATATGTGTTAATAAGTCCTTAGTGTGTGATATTGACAAAACATAGGAAACTGTTAGCAATAGGTTGGGAAATTTCTCATACCCAAACCTAAAATCTCCGTAACTTGCTAAGCCTAAGAGCATCTTTCCTTATTTTATTTATAATGTAGATGAAATAAAATGATATAAAATTAAATTATAAATATATAAAAAGTTATAAGGGCTCAATATATATATATATATATATATATATATATATATATATATATATATATATATATATATATACAGGGAGTGCAGAATTATTAGGCAAGTTGTATTTTTGCGGATTAATTTTATTATTGAACAACCATGTTCTCAATGAACCCAAAAAACTCATTAATATCAAAGCTGAATAGTTTTGGAAGTAGTTTTTAGTTTGTTTTTAGTTATAGCTATTTTAGGGGGATATCTGTGTGTGCAGGTGACTATTACTGTGCATAATTATTAGGCAATTTAACAAAAAACAAATATATACCCATTTCAATTATTTATTTTTACCAGTGAAACCAATATAACATCTCAACATTCACAAATATACATTTCTGACATTCAAAAACAAAACAAAAACAAATCAGTGACCAATATAGCCACCTTTCTTTGCAAGGACACTCAAAAGCTTGCCATCCATGGATTCTGTCAGTGTTTTGATCTGTTCACCATCAACATTGCGTGCAGCAGTAACCACAGCCTCCCAGACACTGTTCAGAGTGGTGTACTGTTTTCCCTCCTTGTAAATCTCACATTTGATGATGGACCACAGGTTCTCAATGGGGTTCAGATCAGGTGAACAAGGAGGCCATGTCATTAGATTTTCTTCTTTTATACCCTTTCTTGCCAGCCATGCTGTGGAGAACTTGGACGCGTGTGATGGAGCATTGTCCTGCATGAAAATCATGTTTTTCTTGAAGGATGCAGACTTCTTCCTGTACCACTGCTTGAAGAAGGTGTCTTCCAGAAACTGGCAGTAGGACTGGGAGTTGAGCTTGACTCCATCCTCAACCCGAAAAGGCCCCACAAGCTCATCTTTGATGATACCAGCCCAAACCAGTACTCCACCTCCACCTTACTGGCGTCTGAGTCGGACTGGAGCTCTCTGCCCTTTACCAATCCAGCCACGGGCCCATCCATCTGGCCCATCAAGACTCACTCTCATTTCATCAGTCCATAAAACCTTAGAAAAATCAGTCTTGAGATATTTCTTGGCCCAGTCTTGACGTTTCAGCTTGTGTGTCTTGTTCAGTGGTGGTCGTCTTTCAGCCTTTCTTACCTTGGCCATGTCTCTGAGTATTGCACACCTTGTGCTTTTGGGCACTCCAGTGATGTTGCAGCTCTGAAATATGGCCAAACTGGTGGCAAGTGGCATCTTGGCAGCTGCACGCTTGACTTTTCTCAGTTCATGGGCAGTTATTTTGCACCTTGGCTTTTCCACACGCTTCTTGCGACCCTGTTGACTATTTTGAATGAAACGCTTGATTGTTCGATGATCACGCTTCAGAAGCTTTGCAATTTTAAGAGTGCTGCATCCCTCTGCAAGATATCTCACTATTTTTGACTTTTCTGAGCCTGTCAAGTCCTTCTTTTGACCCATTTTGCCAAAGGAAAGGAAGTTGCCTAATAATTATGCACACCTGATATAGGGTGTTGATGTCATTAGACCACACCCCTTCTCATTACAGAGATGCACATCACCTAATATGCTTAATTGGTAGTAGGCTTTCGAGCCTATACAGCTTGGAGTAAGACAACATGCATAAAGAGGATCATGTGGTCAAAATACTCATTTGCCTAATAATTCTGCACTCCCTGTATATATATATATATATATATATATATATATATATATATATATATACATACATACATACATATATATATTGAGCCCTTATAACTTTTTATATTTTTTTTACATAATATTTATCAGATAGTGTTCATATGAGTGTAACTGTACTTTTAAATGTATTTTTGTATTGTGTTTAATGCAATTTTTTAACTCACTACCATTTAAGTGATTTCTGCAGTCACCCTAACCCAACGAGCGATAACCTTGATTCTGCTTGAGCGAACACCTTTATTTTAAACTTTCAACTTGTAATATGAGCGCTTTTTCCGTTGTGCGCAAAAGCCAGGAATAAATTATAAATAAATTGCGTTAAAGTTGTAATATAGCCTTTTATAGGGAATCTGAATTGAATGTACCTTTAATTTTATATGTGCAATCTATTACTTCAAGATATTATATTCAACGTATTTACATATATGCTTCAAATACATCACTATAATGTTTATTTGTACAATGAACTCAGCATTGCATTGTAATTACATAATCGTTTTTTTAAGGTTTATTCCACATTTATTTGTAGTCACATTCTAAATTTGCCACAACACAAATAATCAAATTAACAGAACATTCTTTATAATTGCAAAAGACAGATAACACAATTGTATTGACTTACACATTGGATTTTTTTTTTCCAACAGGGTATAGAAAAATGAATGTGTAAAACTAAGATTTTAAAAGCTCCATAATGATATGCCTTAGTAGTATAATGAGTCATAACTTCTATTCCTATATAGCTCATGCTGTTTGATATATTAAGTCCACATCCCCAACTGGCAAATTTTCTATAGCTACAGCTCAAAGGCATTGGTAGTTGAACAATGTGAACACAAAAAAATCATAGCTTTGCTGTGCAATTTTAAGATACATTTGGGACACTGTACAATAATATATTAAAATATAGTCCTGATTCAAAGACTGTTTCCTACTGAAGCAGAGCTTTCATTTTCATAAAATGGCTTACAATACTGTATTGTTAATATTTACTGTTTGCCTTTCCTCCTTCACTTACAGTCTCATAAACTGAAATGATTGCAAAAGAGTATTCATTTTATTTGTTATATAAAATACTCAGAAAGTAGTGCATTTGCTTATTGAGAATGTTGGATTTTTGATGTGCTCTTAAAATGTGAACTTGCGGTGAATTTAATAGTCTAGAGTGAATGTTCTTATAGCAGTAAATGACTAAGACTGTAGAATATTAGTTCAGAAACAATATCTCTTGATGACAACTAAATGATACGTGTTTTTTTTCCTTACCTAACCTCTCTCAATTTACCTTCTTTGCTTTTGTCGAATAGTCGAATGGTAATATGCCGGGAGGGAACAATATTTCATGAACACAAAAAATATGAGTCAACCAGAAAAAAGACAGCATATAAATAATATCTGCTCAAAAAAGTTATGAAATAAGGACTTTGTAGAAAGGGTAGCTTTTTTTACAAAACAGCTCTGTAGTTGAAGTTTTAAAATGAAAAAGACAGCTTTGGCACATTTTTGATAATCACCTTTTTTTTAAATGTATGCTTACGTGAAAAAAATAATTTCTTTCATGACTTAAGGCTAGATTACAAATGAAGCGCTAAATTATTGCGTTCGCAAACGGTCGAATTTTCCTGTTTGTGGGTGCGCGATAATTAATCAGCTGTTATTAGCGTTTTGAAAATGTATCTTTTATAATAATAATATTATATATAATAATAATCTCTGGTTCATTTTATAAATCTGCCCCAAAATACAGTCTAGCATATTTTATTACAAATAAAATTACCAGCATCTTTATTTTTTAATAAAATCAATGCACTAGGCAGTATTTTGGGGCTAAAGTTGGCGGGAGTGGGGTGTTAGAAAACAAATGGCATATATTACAATACACACAAGATTAGGGACCCAGGTATTAGAAGAGACCTTGACGTGGTACCTGGGCTTGTCCCATTTGGCCTTTTAAACATAACTGAGAGCTTGTGAGCGAGTGCTAGACTTCATTCTTGTGTGTATTGTAATGTCTGTTTAGTAATTTACCCTAGGGACTTGCTCCCAGACTGGTCTGGGCCAAGACTGCATGTGACTCTAGAAATAGTGATGCTTTTTGAGAGTGCATAGCACCATAGCTGAGCAGTGTTTCAGGGTCATGTGATGTGTCCCCGGTCCAGTCTGGGAGTACTGTTTCACTTTCCTTGTTTTGCTTATATGTTTATATACATATATATTTATGTGTTAATATGTGTATATGTATATATATATATATATATATATATATATATATATATATATATATATATATATAGCCTTCTACTTGTAATGTGGCCCTAAATTTAGTAATTCATACTATGTAACTTATACTATGTAGTCCATATACAAAATGTGCATATAACACAGTGTGGCCATATACGTTGTGTTGAAGACTTCTTCAAGCACACTATTTTTGCTGTTATATTAGGATCTAAAGTGAGGATGTCTATTAATTATCTATTATTAGGTATAAATAACATGCATTTGTACTGTAAATATTGTTACTAAACCTACATCATAGTTGTAGATCAGCTTCCTTCATATATACCGCTGTGTATATATACTTTATGGGACCTATAATATCTTGCATTGTGTCTCTATACTTCTTACAACAAACAGTTAGGCTATCTCAAATGAGTGGACATGGCAATAATTATATAAAAATATAAACAAATAAATTACAACCTACATAAATGCTTAAAGGTCTAAATCAAAATTTAAACCATTAGTGCGTAGGGAATTTAACTCATGAATCCAAAATGTCTAGCGTTGGCATAAGTCACTATTCTGATTGCAAAATGTTTTGGAGGGATCCAATCTATGATTTTGACTGAGAGATTACTGGGATCAGAGTTATGCGCGACTCTGAAATGTTCTGACGCACTGTCACTCTCTGACTTATTTGTAATATTGTTAATGTGTTCATTGAACATCTCTCTAATGATCCTCTTCATTCTACCTATGTAGATACAATCGACTAGATTACGAGTTTTGCGTTAGAGGCTATGCAGTGCTAACAAGCAGTTTTCTCTCACCGCTCACTTACCTGCAGCGCTGGT
The DNA here is from genome assembly GCF_027579735.1 of Bombina bombina. Taxonomy (NCBI): domain Eukaryota; kingdom Metazoa; phylum Chordata; class Amphibia; order Anura; family Bombinatoridae; genus Bombina; species Bombina bombina. Next base: position 329,986,751 of record NC_069505.1, on the reverse strand, counting down.
ATTACGGGTTTTTACAAACCTGTCGTTAAAATTCAAGAAGTGAGCGTTGAGAAAAATGTTGCTCCTTACCGCACTCCAATACCAGCGCTGCTTAAGTCAGCGCTGAGCTGGTCGTACGTGTTCGTGCATGATTTCCCCATAGGAATCAATGGGGAGAGCCGGCTGAAAAAAAGTCTAACACCTGCAAAAAAGCAGCGTAAAGCTCCTTAACGCAGCCCCATTGATTCCTATGGGGAAATAAAATTTATGTTTACACCTAACACCCTAACATGAACCCTGAGTCTAAACACCCCTAATCTTACACTTATTAACCCCTAATATGCTGCCCCCAACATCGCCAACACCTGCATTATATTTATTAACCCCTAATCTGCCGCTCCGGACACCGCCGCCACCTACATTATACTTATGAACCCCTAATCTGCTGCCCCAACATCGCCGACACCTACATTATATTTATTAACCCCTAATCTCCCACCCCCAATGTCGCCGCCACCTTTTAACTAGGTAGAATAGTTATTAAATAGTTATTAACTATTTAATAACTACCTAGCTAAAATAAAGACAAAAGTACCTGTAAAATAAAACCTAACCTAAGTTACAATAACACCTAACACTACACTATAATTAAATAAATTTACTAAATTAAATACAATTACTTAAATTAAATTAAATTAGCTAAAGTACAAAAACAAACACACACTAAATTACAGAAAATAATAAACAAATTACAGATATTTAAACTAATTACACCTAATCTAATAGCCCTATCAAAATAAAAAAGCCCCCCCAAAATAAAAAAAACCCTAGCCTAAACTACCAATAGCCCATAAAAGGGCCTTTTGTGGGGCATTGCCCCAAAGAAATCAGCTCTTTTACCTGTAAAAAAAAATACAAACAACCCCCCCAACAGTAAAACCCACCACCCACACAAACAACCCCCCAAATAAAATACTATAAAAAAACCTAAGCTCCCCATTGCCCTGAAAAGGGCATTTGGATGGGCATTGCCCTTAAAAGGGCAGTTAGCTCTTTTGTAGGCCCAAACCCTAACCTAAAAATAAAACCCACCCAATACACCCTTAAAAAAAACTAACACTAACCCCCTGAAGATCGACTTACAGTTCTGAAGACCGGACATCCATCCTCAAGGAAGCAGCAGAAGTCTTCATCCAACCGGGCCGAAGTCCTCAAAGAAGCCGGGAGAAGTCCTCCAGACGGGCAGAAGTCTTCATCCAGACGGCATCTTCTATCTTCATCCATCCGACGCAGAGCGGGTCCATCTTCAAGACATCCGACGACTACCCGACTAATGAAGGTTCCTTTAAGTGACGTTATCCAAGATGGCGTCCCTTAGATTCCGATTGGCTGATAGAATTCTATCAGCCAATCCGAATTAAGCTAGAAAAAATCCTATTGGCTGATGCAATCAGCCAATAGGATTGAACTCGCATTCTATTGGCTGATGGGAAGAGCCAATAAAATGCGAGCTCAATCCTATTGGCTGATTGGTAGAAAAGGTAGAAAAGGTTATCATTATACTTTTTTGCCCGTTTACTCCTCTTGTCTCCCCAAAGCTTTGCTAGGACTTGACTGACTAACTTGTTAAATATACTAATATGTTCTCCTTGTAAACCTATTGGGTAAAAAGTTGATTTTAATTTGAAATGTGTATGTTGTGTAGTGTAGTCTAATTCATGGATCCTGAGATCCATAGTTGTGTTTTTTAACCCCTAGTAACAACTATATCTATGTTTGCTGTAATATTTTGATTTGCAACATAGTAAAGCCATCGTATTATAACAGTACAATTATCAATATTTTTTTATTAAAGTGATACTGAACCCATATTTTTTTCTTTCATGATTCAGCTCGAGCAGCAATTTTAAACAACTTTCTAATTTACTCTTATTATCTATTTTTCTTTATTCTCTTGCTATCTTTATTTAAATGCAGGAAAGTAAAGCTTAGGAACCAACCCATTTTAGGTTCAGAACCCTGGATAGCGCTTACTTATTGGTAGTTACATTTAGCCACGAATAAGCAAGCTTAACCCAGGTTCTGAACCAAAAATGGGCCAGCTTCTAAGCTTTGCATTCCTGCTTTTTAAATAAAGATATCAAGAGAACCAATACAAATTGAAAATAGGAGTAAATTAGAAAGTTGTTTAAAATTGCTGCTCGATCTGAATCATGAAAGAATGGGTTCAGCATACCTTTAATTTCTATAGATGCAGTAAGTTCCGTTTCTGACTTGTCTCGTATTTTAATTCATGTGTAAATTTCAATTTACCATTTTTTATATTACATTTTATATTCCTTAGACTTACAATGTATCTTGTGAAGATCAACATTCTAATGTTAATATTCAAATATCTGAGTGTTGTGTTAGGTATTCAAATGTTACATTTGATCATTTGAAATATAAACTTTTTTGTCATATGTTTTGCAGACATTCAATATTCATTAAAGGGACATAAAACCCCAAAAAATATTTTGTGAGTTAGATAGAGCATACAGTTTTAAACAACTTTCCAAAGTACTTTTATTATCAAATGCTCTTTGTTTTCTTGTTATCCATTGTTGAAAAGCAGAGGGGTACGTTCAGGAGTGTGCACGTGTCTGTAGCACCATATGGCAGCAGCTTTGCAACAATCTTATACATTAGCAAAAGCTCTAGATGGCAACACTATTTCCTGTCTTGTAGTGCTTTAGGCATGTGCACTCTACCTATCTAGATATCTCTTCAACAAGGAATAACATGAGAACAAAGAAAATCTGACAAAAAAAAGTAAATTGGAAACCATTTTTTAAAATAGAATTCGCTATCTGAATCATGACAGGAAATTTTTGGGTTTCATGTCCCTTTAAAATTTTAAATTTCCTGATTCAGATAGGGCATGTCAATTTCTAACAACTTTCCAATTTACTTTTATCATCAAATTTGTTTTGTTCTCTTAGTATTCTTAGTTGAAAACTAAACCTAGGTAGGCTCATGTGCTAATTTCTAAGCCTTTGAAGCTTGAGGGCGTTAGTTCATGTCTGCCATATAGATAACATTGTGCTCACTCCCGTGGACTTATTTATGAGAGGGAACTGACTGACTAAATGCAAGTCTGTCAAAAGAAATTATATAAAGGGCAGTCTGCAGAGGCTTAGATACAAGGTAATCACAGTGGTACAAATTATATTAAGATAACAGTGTTGGTTGTTCAAAACAGTGGAATGGGTAATAAAGGGATTATCTATCTTTTTAAACAATACAAATTCTGGAGTAGACTTTGCGTCCAGCATTCATTATCCAACATTCATTATTTATTAACAAATTTGATAATAATAATAAAAAAAAATAATCATGTTTTTGTTTTGATTCACTGACATTAATTTGTCAATTTTAAGCTAAATACTGCTGTAGCCACCTTTTCTACAGACTTAAAATGTTTGTTAATGAACTGACATAATTTTTGTTGCAAAAAAAACTACTTAACGCATTGAGAAATGTGTTTAATGACTTTCATATATAAAAAAAGGAGAATTTTGTGTTTAGGAAGGGGACTTTGGGACTGTTTACTTCTGAAAATTCTAGTAGATTCATTACCATTATACCACAACATATTTAATATGCTAGTAATTATTCTTGGCTTCCCCTCAGGCAGGCAAACTAATACAAGCAAATGCTCCCTCTACACTTCAGGTAACTGCAAGTATATCAGAAGAAATTCTTCACTGATAAGAAACTATTAGCATTAAAGGAACAGTCTACTATTTTTTTATATTGATTAAAAAGATAAATGTGATATATAGATAACATTGTGCTCACTCCAATGGAGAATGATAATGGGTTCACAGGAACCAGCACTAATTAGCTAAAAGACACAATTATAAAAAGCTAAAAAAAAATTTAAAAAAACTCTGAGATAAGGAGCTTAGATAAAAGTAATCAAGTAGATAAAACGTATTTTAATATAAAAATATTGATTATGGAAAACTGGGAATGGGTCATAAAGGGAATATCTATATTTTTAAACAATAACAATTTTCAATTAGACTGCTATTTTTATGACACATTCATATAATCTAGTACACATACTAAGAAACAGGGACTGTGAATGCCTACTTGAATTTTTTTTATTTAAAGGAACATTCTAATATAAGCATGACCTGCACTAATTCACATATTAAAGGGACACTCAAGTCAAATTAAACTTTCATGATTCAGACAGAGCATGCACTTTTAAGCAACTTTCCAATTTACTTCCAATAACAAAATGTGCTTTGTTTTATATTTACACATTTTGAGTCACCAGCTGCTACTGAGCATGTGCAAGAACTCCCAGAATATACATATGTGTATTTGTGATTGGCTGATGGCTGTCACATGATACAGGAGGAGTGGAAATATACTACTCATTTGTTCAGAATAAGTGCAAATGAATTGTCCTTTTATTATGCACTTGCTGATTATGTGCATTTGCTGTATTTAATGGTCCTTTAAAGGGATACTAAACCCAATTTTTTTCTTTCATGATTCAGATAGAGCATGCAATTTTAAGCAACTTTCTAATTTACTCATATTATCAATTTTTCTTCTTTCTCTTGCTATTTTTATTTAAAAAGCAGGAATGTGATGCATAGGAGCCGGCATATTTTTTGTTTGAGAACCCAGGTTATGCTTGCTTATTGGTGGGTAAATGTCAGCCTCCAATAAGCAAGTGCTATCCATGGTTCTGAACCTTAAATGGGCTGGCTGCTAAGATTTACATGTTTCTTCTTTTAAAATAAAGATAGCAAGAGAAAAAAGAAAAAATGATAATAGGAGTAAATTAGAAAGTTGCTTAAAATTTCATGCTCTATCTGAATCACAAAATAAAAAATTGGATTTAGTGTCCCTTTAAGTATTGGGACATTTCTTATAAAACTGATAAAGTAAAAATGCCTTCAGATAAACAATGAAAATGTCAGAATGTAATCATTTAGACATCAAAAACAGCTTGTTTGCAGCTTTTAAAATGCAGACAATTATCAAATTATCTAATTACTCCCCTCAAAACTGTTAAATACATAGGTAAAGTCCAGTGATTGGTGGGTCCATTCTCTTGATCCAATGCTGAAGTTTATTTTGATGTAGTATACTGCAAGCCTCTCCAATATGCTTAAATAGCTGAAATATATATTTAAAGGGACAGTATACATGTATTTTCATATAACTGCATGTAATAGACATTACTATAAAGAAGAGTATGCACGGATACTGATCTAAACATCCAGTATAAAACCTTTAAAAACTTACTAAGAAGCTCCCAGTTTAGCATTGTTGATAATGTTAGGCTGGGTTAGGTTAGGCACACAGTGAAAGGGGCTGGGCAACCAAAAAGAGCAGACATTCCTCCTTCCCTGCATATGAAAGGATAGATACCATAAACAGGAGCCAGCAGGAGTCTGTAAACGCACGTATACAGCTGATAATTAGTGATGTCGCGAACTTAAAATTTTCCGTTTGCGAATGACGAACGCAAATGTCCGCAACTGTTCGCGAACGGGCGAACCGCCATTGACTTCAATAGGCAGGCGAATTTTAAAACCCACAGGGACTCTTTCTGGCCATAAGAAGTGATGGAAAAGTTGTTTCAAGGGTACAAATACCTGGACTGTGGCATGCCGGAGGGGGATCCATGACAAAACTCCCATGTAAAATTACATAGTTGATGCAGAGTCTGGTTTTAATCCATAAAGGGCATAAATCACCTAACATTCCTAAATTGTTTGGAATAACGTGCTTTAAAACATCAGGTATGATTTTGTATTGATCAGGTAGTGTAAGGGTTACACCCGCTTCACAGTGACAGACCAAACTCCCCGTTTAACGCACCGCAAACAACCACAAACAGTCCATTTGCACAACCGCAAACTCCCCATTTGAACAAGGTTGGATACCAAGCTAGCCATGTCCCGTTCCTTGTCCTCACTGATGTCATTGAAGGTCTCTTCCTCCACCCAGCCACGTACAACACCAAGGGTCCCCAAAAGGTGACAACAAGCCCCCTTGGGACGCCTGCTGTGTTTGGTCTTCCACCTCCTCAAAGCCACCTTCCTCCTCTGACTCCTCTTCTTCAGACTCCTCTCTCTGCGTTGCCTCTCTCTGTGTTATTATAAGGTGTGTTAAGTAGTACTATTCCTATAAGTTTAATGCCTGTTCCGTCCCCTATCAGGGGACGTGTATATGGCATGGATTTTAGGAACCGGGAGATGGAAAAAGATGCTTGGTCAGTCCTCCTACTTCAAATTTGGGGCATTGTGCGTGCAATCTACTGTGCCACCAGATATGAGTGGTGTGTTAAGTAGTACTATTCCTATTAGTTTAATCCCTGTTACGTCCCCTATCAGGGGACGTGTATATGGCATCGATTTTAGGAACCAGGAGATGGAAAAAGATGCTTGGTCGGTCCTCCTACTTCAAATTTGGGGCACTGCGCGTGCAATCTACTGTGCCACCAGGTATGAGTGGTGTGTTAAGTAGTACTATTCCTATCAGTTTAATCCCTTTTATGTGCCTTTTTATTGGTTTGGTTTTTGAAGCCACAGTGCTGCACGAGACGCCAGAAAAATTAGGCATGTACACATGCCTGTAAAATTAGGTATTGTTGCAGCCGCTGCTGTAGCAGCGGCCAGAAAAATTGATGTTTGTTTCCCAGGCAGAAAGTGCCCTAAAACATTGCGGCTTGAACCCTAGTTGGTGGTGGATAAGCCACACAAGTCATCCGGCATTCGAAGATAAAATACAGCAGCGTGTGGACCATTTTTAGCCCAAGGCAGCTCATCTCATCAGGCCTTTTTTACTCTAATGTATCGCCCAATGTCAGTCCCTTCGGGATCCATCCCTCATTCATCTTAATAAAGGTGAGGTAATCTAGACTTTTTTAACCTAGGCGACTTCTCTTCTCAGTGACAATACCTCCTGCTGCACTGAAGGTCCTTTCTGACAGGACATTTGAAGTGGGGCAGGCCAGAAGTTCTATCGCAAATTGGGATAGCTCAGGCCACAGGTCAATCCTGCACACCCAGTAGTCAAGGGGTTTATCGCTCCTCAGAATGTTGAGATCTGCAGTTAAGGCGAGGTAGTCTGCTACCTGTCGGTCGAGTCATTCTCTGAGGGTGGACCCTGAAGGGCTGTGGTGATGAATAGGAGTTAAAAAGCTCTGCATGTCCTCCATCAACAACACGTCTGTAAAGCACCCTGTCCTTGCCGGCGTGGTCTTGGGAAGAGGAGGATTACTTTCACCTCTTCCCCTGTTAGATTCCCGTTGTGCTGTGACATCACCCTTATACGCGGTGTAAAGCATACTTTTTAATTTATTTTGGAGCTGCTGCATCCATTCTGACTTGCGGTAATTCAGTAACATTTCAGGCACTTTATACTTATACCGGGGTCTAGTAGCGTGAACACCCAGTACAGGTCATTCTCCTTCAGCTTTTTTATACGAGGGTCACTCAACAGGCACGACAGCATGAAAGATCCCATTTGAACAAGGTTGGATGCCGAGCTACTCATGTCCCGTTCCTCGTCCTCAGTGATCTCACTGAAGGTATCTTCTTCCCCCCAGCCACGTACAACACCACGGGTACCAGATAAGTGACAAGGAACACCCTGGGATGCCTGTTGTGGTTGGTCTTCCTTCTCCTCCTCCTCAAAGCCACATTCCTCCTCTGACTCCTCTTCCTCACAATCCTCTTCCAGCGTTGCCGCTGGTCCAGCAAGCAATGCTGATAAGGCTGTTTCTGGTGGTGATGGTGACCACAACTCTTCCTCTTCACACTCTTCTACGGCCTGATCCAGCACTCTTTGCAGGGCACGCTCCAGGAAGAAAACAAATAGTATGATGTCGCTGATGGTGCCTTCGGTGCGACTGACTAGGTTTGTCACCTCCTCAAAAGGACGCATGAACCTACAGGCATTGCGCATGAGCGTCCAGTAACGTGGCAAAAAAATCTGTCCTAGCACCCCGGTCATACAAATACTCGTTAATGGCTTTTTCTTGTTGGAGCAGGCAGTCGAACATTAGGAGTGTTGAATTCCAACATGTCGGGCTGTCGCAAATCAAGTGCCTCACTGGCATGTTGTTTCGCTGCTGGATATCAGAAAAGTGCGCCATGGCCGTGTAGGAATGCTTCAAATGGCCACACACCTTCCTGGCCTGCTTTGTACGATCAGATTACACACATGTGCCATGCACGGCACGTGTCAACTTGCCCAATTTCAATGCCGCCACCAAATTACTTCCATTGTCAGAAACCACTTTGCCAATCTCCAGTTGGTGCTGGTCAGCCACTGATCCACCTGTGCATTCAGGGCAGACAGGAGTGCTGGTCCGGTGTGACTCTCTGCTTTAAGGCAAGTCAACCCCAAGACGGTGTGACACTGCCGTATCTGGGATGTGGAATAGTACCTGCGGAGCTGGGGGGGGTGCCGTTGATGTGGAGCAAGACGCAGCAGCAGAAGAGGACTCAGCCGAGGAGGTTATGGAAGAGGATGGAGTAGGAGGAATAGAGGAGGTGGCAGCAGGCCTGCCTGCAAGTTGTGGCGGTGTCACCAACTCCTCCTCTACAGAGCCACGCATTCAATGCTTGGCAGCCATCAGCAGGTTTACCCAATGCACAGTGTAGGTGATATACCTGCCCTGACCATGCTTTGCAGACCAGCTATCAGTGGTAATATGGACCCTTGCCCCAACACTGTGTGCCAGACATGCCATTACTTCCTTTCGCACAATCGAGTACAGGTTTGGGATTGCCTTTTGTGCAAAGAAATTTCTGCCGGGTACCTTCCACTGCGGTGTCCCAATAGCTACAAATTTTTTGAACGCCTCAGACTCCACCAGCTTGTATGGTAAATGCTGGCGGGCTAAGAGTTCAGTCAAGCCAGCTGTCAGACGCCGGGCAAAGGGGTTACTGTGTGACATTGGTTGCTTACGCTCAAACATGTCCTTGACTGACACCTGACTGTGGGCAGATGAGCAGGAACTGCTCCGGAAGAGAATCGGAGTGGCGGATGGTTGAGAGGGGGCAAGGAGGACAGCAGTGGTTGACGTGGCTGAAGATGCTGGACCAGGAGGAGGATGGCGGCTTTGAGTTTGTGTGCTGCTTCTACTCATGTGTTGATCACATAGGCGTTTGTGATGTGCGATCATGTGCCTTCGCAAAGCGGTTGTACCTAGGTGGGTGTTGGACTTCCCACGACTCAGTTTCTTTTGGCACAGGTTGCAAATGGCATCGCTGTTGTCAGAGGAAGACACACAAAAAAAATGCCACACTGCTGAGCTCTGCGATGACGGCATTCTGGTGGTGGCAACAGCATGCGTTGATTGGCGTGCTGTCTGGCTGACCCCGGGTGCCGATACATGCTGTCTGACTGTGCCACTAGCTCCTTGCGATGACCTCCACCTGCTTCCAACTCGTCTCCTCCTCCTCCTCTCTGTCTCCCCATCTGAACTTTCCCCCTGTTCTTCTTCTCTTCTAGCAGGCACCCACGTGACATCCACGGATGCATCGCCATCATCAATCGCTTCACTTGTATCTGACAAATCAACAAAGGAAGCAGCAGCGGGTACAACATCATCATAATCACACCATACGTCCATGTCTGTAATGCTGCCTGACTGAGACATATCACTGTTATCTACATCCTCTGTCAATGATGGTTGCGCATCACTCATTTCTTCCAACTGATGTGTAAAAAACTCCTCTGACAGATCAAGTGAAGCGGCTGTGGTGCTAGTGTTGGTAGTGGTGGCAGGCGGGTGAGTGGTAACTTGAGAGGTGCCCGAAGATAAGCTGGAGGAGGATGGTGTACCAAGGTCCAGAGCGGAAGCTATAGAAGATTGGGTGTCCTGTGTTAAAAAGTCAACTATTTCCTCAGAACTTTTTGAGTTCATGGTACGTGGCCTCTGAACACTGGGCATTATTCTAGGGCCAAAGGGAATCACAGCACCACGACCATGACGGCACCTGCGGGGTGGCCTGCCTCTGCCTGTCATTTGTTTTTAAATGTACACTTACACTACTATTAAACAAGATATGAGTGGTGGCACTGGGCAAGTGGGCCCAGTATAAGCTGTGAGCCTGAAACAAAAAAGCAGACTGATGTTTCGCAGTCCAAAAAGTTTCTTTTTTTTTAAAAATGTACACTTACACTACTATTCAACAAGATATGAGTGGTGGCACTGGGCAAGTGGGCCCAGTATAAGCTGTGAGCCTGACACAAAAAAGCAGACTGATGTTTCACAGTCCAAAAAGTTTTTTTTGTTTTTAAATGTACACTTACACTACTATTAAACAAGATATGAGTGGTGGCACTGGGCAAGTGGGCACAGTATACGCTGTGAGCCTGACACAAAAAAGCAGACTGATGTTTCACAGTCCAAAAAGTTTTTATTTTTTTAAATGTACACTTACACTACTATTCAACAAGATATGAGTGGTGGCACTGGGCAAGTTTGCCCAGTATAAGCTGTGAGCCTGACACAAAAAAGCAGACTGATGTTTCACAGTCCAAAAAGTTTTTTTTGTTTTTAAATGTACACTTACACTACTATTAAACAAGATATGAGTGGTGGCACTGGGCATGTGGGCACAGTCTACGCTGTGAGCCTGACACAAAAAAGCAGACTGATGTTTCACTGTCCAAAAGTTTTTATTTTTTTAAATGTACACTTACACTACTATTAAACAAGATATGAGTGGTGGCACTGGGCAAGTGGGCCCAGTATAAGCTGTGAGCCTGACACAAAAAAGCAGACTGATGTTTCACAGTCCAAAAAGTTTTTTTTGTTTTTAAATGTACACTTACACTACTATTAAACAAGATATGAGTGGTGGCACTGGGCAAGTGGGCACAGTACACGCTGTGAGCCTGACACAAAAAAGCAGACTGATGTTTCAAAGTCCAAAAAGTTTTTATTTTTTTAAATGTACACTTACACTACGATTAAACAAGATATGAGTAATGGCACTGGGCAAGTGGGCACAGTATACGCTGTGAGCCTGACACAAAAAAGCAGACTGATGTTTCACAGTCCAAAAAGTTTATATTTTTTTAAATGTACACTTATACTACTATTAAACAAGATATGAGTGGTGGCACTGGGCAAGTGGGCACAGTATACGCTGTGAGCCTGACACAAAAAAGCAGACTGTTTCACAGTCCAAAAAGTTTTTTTGTTTTTAAATTTACACTACTGTCACACCAGATATGAGTGTTGGCACTGGGCAAGTGGGCCTGGCACACACGCTGGCAGGCAGGCAACTGCAATTAGATTACACAAGCAGACTGATGTTTCACAGTCAAAAAAGTGTTTTTTTTTTTAATTTACACTACTGTTACACCAGATATGAGTGGTGGCACTGGGCAAGTGGGCCTGGCACACACGCTGGCAGGCAGGCAACTGCAATTAGATTACACTAGCAGACTGATGTTTCACAGTCAAAAAAGTTTTTTTTTTTTTAATTTACACTACTTTTACACCAGATATGAGTGGTGGCACTGGGCAAATGGGCCTGGCACACACGCTGGCAGGCAGGCAACTGCAGTTTGATTACACAAGCAGACTGATGTTTCACAGTCAAAAAAGTTTTTTTTTTTAAATTTACACTACTGTTACACCAGATATGAGTGGTGGCACTGGGCAAGTGGACCTGGCACACACGCTGGCAGGCAGGCAACTGCAATTAGATTACACTAGCAAACTGATGTTTCACAGTCAAAAAAGTTTTTGTTTTTTTAAATTTACACTACTGTTACACCAGATATGAGTGGTGGCACTGGGCAAGTGGCTTGGCAGGCAGGCAGGCAGGCAGGCAACTGCAATTAGATTACACAGGGAAAAAAATGATGTTCTAGCCCTAAAAAGGGCATTTTGGAGTGCTGTCCTTACAGCAGAGATGAGATGAGTCCTTCAGGACAGTAGTGGACACTGAATACACTAGCCTAGCTATCAATTTCCCTATTAAATCACCAGCAGCTACACTGTCCCTCCTCTCACTAACAATGCAGCTTCCGAATTAATCTAAAATGGCTGCTGTCCAGGAGCTGGGAGGGTCTGGGAGGTAGGGTCTGCTGCTGATTGGCTGGAATGTGTCTGCAGACTGTGAGATACAGGGTCAAAGTTTACTCAATTAGGATGAATAGGGGGCGGATCGAACATCGCGTCACTACTGATAATTTGGGGCTTGGTTAGGATTCTAAAAAATAGCAGAATGTTATGAAAAAATAATCAAAACTATACATTTTTACAAAAACACTACCAGATATGCTATATAAAGGGATCATCTACAAAACATTTATACAAAGAAAAATCTAGTGTACAATGTCCCTTTAAGGACACACTATGATCGTAACTATAAAACCAAAAATATTTAAAGAGATGATAATTATATATATTGAAATATGTGGTTGTATTAGACAGCCCATTCAATATACTACAGTGTAACAACCGTGTATTTGAAAATGGTTCATAAAGGAGGGTTGTCTACTTAACCATGAATAAGATAGGATTAAAGAAAGAAAAGGAAAGGCACATGAATAACACAGATACATATTTAACAAAATGGGTTACCTAGAAACAAGAAAGAATGATTTTGCTGACCTCAAACTTTTCAAAGAGGACAAAGTGACACAGGCTATACATGTCACGAGTATTTCTCGGGAATATTTCATAAACAATTGTTATATAATGTTATGATAAAAAGTCATTTACCATTGATACAGTATAGAATATCCCCTTATCATACTTCAACAACCCTTGGGAGTAGAGGAAAATGGAATAGCATTCTGGCAATGTGCCATCAAAGCTGACAGGAAGCATCTTGGAAACATAGAAAAAAAGTAAACTAGTCATTCCCCTGACTAAACCTTTGGCTAACTGAAAACTGCCAGAAGATAGAAAACGAATACAGGACAACACATGTACAGCCCAGCTGAGATATTGACTCAAAGTCATCCAAAAGTAGATCTTATAAGGCAAGGAGACACATCCTTCAGCCCCTAAAATAGAACCCTTTTGGATACAGTATTAATGAGATTCTGAGCTCCAGGCCATATTGGATCTATCATTACCTTAGGAGGGATCAGCCTTTTGTGATCATCACACCTGCATCCACTGAACCTTCCCCTCTCACAAGCTGGTACCCTCTCACTATTATTTTTTGCCCATGTCCGACTCAGCCACTGGCAGGCTTTAAACCCTCTCCATCTTGATAGCAAAGTCTCATTTGCCGCATTTGGCAAGCGCCTCCAGCGAGCCCAGCCTCGCTTGGAGTGTTCATGGAAGGTTTCCAAGCCAGGTGCTGGGCGTTCGCTGAATGTTTAGATGACGTCAGTCCCAGCGCTTCCATCTTGTGGTAATGCTGGGAGTGAGAAGAGCAAGCAGCTGAGCATCTCAGCTTCCTATGAAGAGGCTTGGGAGCATTTCCTTAACGCCTCCAAAACCGTAACGTTTCCCAGTGCCACGTCATCTCCCAGGGGATTTAACTGGCACTGGGTCTCTGCGTTTGCCGAACATGGTTATTGTTATTTTCCTTTGCTCCTTTTAGTCTCCCAAATAAAACCTTGGACCTCTTACAGGCACTGCCCCTCCTATTAGCTGTACCCCTCTCCCTTTTCTCGTTCAACCAGGAATTTCCCCTCTTACTGGGTGAGATCTTCCCGTAACCTACACCATGATATAAGCTTTAAGCAAGATCAAAATTGGAAATTACTAATTTGACAATTTTAATCAATCAATTTTGTATTTTCGAAGAATAAGATTAGGGGTAGCTGTGCAATTAAATAAATTCATAACAAAATGTAAAATTGTTAGATAAAAACCCTTAATTATCTTTATAAGAGTACATGTAGCAGTCAAAGGGCCAGATTACAAGTGCTACACTATTTAGCGCTTGTGCACACCCCCCAGATGTAAACTTTTAACAACTGTGGGTCAATACATATATTACAAGTTGAAAGTAAGATAACTTTAGGACTTTGGGTATCAAAACTGCTCTATCTTCTCCCAATAGACTTGCGCACTAACCCGACAGGAGTTAAACCTACAGCGCTAACCTGAAGATACTTATGAATATTTTACATTCCAATGTTCTTCACATAGAAGAAAATGTTCTTTTTCAATTTTAAATATATATTTCTGCATATCTCTAATGTATTGTTTTGTAAAATATATATCTATACCTACTTTATATGATTATATAGAAGTATAGGTATATACAGATATAAAGGGATATCTATTTAAAAATGCATAGACCATTTTCCCCTAGGTGAAGAACATTGTAATGTAAAATATCTACAGTACATACAGAGTAGAACATATTATTTTTCTTGTTTTCAGGTATTTGAGTGGAAATATGTATGTATATATACATTATAGCCCTTTCCATTCAAATACCTTGTGATTTACCATATACTTTTTAACCCTTATAACTTATTTGTAATATTTATATGAATCATTTTAGATAGTGAATGAGTGCATCACGTTAATGTATTTATGTTGTTTAATGCAACTTTTTTTTTTTTGCCCTAATCCTTTCCGCGAGGACTTTAGCCACGCTAACAAGTACGGTTGTGTTTATTTTCAACTTGTAATATGCATGCAAGTAAACGTGAGCACAATATTTTGATTTTGTGTGCGCTAAATGTGTTCCACTGGTAATCTAGCCAAAATTGTGTGAAAAGGTGCTGAATTTGAATAGTGCAAAAATCCTTAATTTAAAAAAAAAAGATAAACATATTCAATTATCAATTGCAAGTATTATGGGAGATTTTTCTGTAATTCAAATGTGTTCCAAAAGCGTTAGAAAAATCAGGTATCATTTTTCAAATGATTTGGAACGCTTTGAATTTGAGAACTCCACAAAAACTCATGCAATACAATTCTTAAGGGACTTCATTATTTTATAGAAAAAATGCATTTTATTATTACACAAGGATTCCCTTAACCCTTTGAGTGCTAAGCACTTTCCCACCTGTGTGCTAATATTTTCTAAGGTTTCTTTAATTTTTTTAATTTTTGGAAAAAAAAATTACTTTTTTTTTTTTTTTTTTTTACAGACCCCTAAGACTTACACTGTTGGGAAGGTTAGGCGATTACCTTTCCAACAGTGGGTCTTGGGTGTCTATAGCTGCTTAGATGGATGACTGAGATTCAGGCTTCTAAGCAGCATGCCCCCTCCTCCTATACTTAACATTGTTAAGTATAAATAAAGTAGTGCGGTGACTTCATCACGTCATTGCGCTTGGCGTCACCGTGCATCACGTGAATCCCCGGCGATGCCTGTCACTCTACAGGCACGATTGTCAGGGTAGGAGGGGTTAGGAGCAACCAGATCTCCCTCAAGGTGGGAGAGTGCTCATGACGGCTCTGAGCCATCATTAGCACCAGAGTGAGAAACTTTGTGACGGCTCAGAGCCGTCATTAGCACTCAAAGGTTTAAACATATTTTACAATTGGAAAAAAAAGTATGCAATGAAATGTAACTGTTTCAGAAAATATTTATTTGTTGCTAAATAAAATGTGTTATCAGTATTATATTATTATTATTATTACAGAAAATTGCCTTTCTTACAAAAGATATTAAGATGATAAAATTCATATTATTATTATTAATAATAATAATAATAATATTAATAATAATTTACTTTAAGAAAAATCAACATATGGTTTCTCAAAAACAGTAATCAGTCAATCTATCAAGTTTAAAACATATTTCATTTTTTTCCTAATTTTTCAATTTTTAGCTGTTCTGTAGTGATTTCTATTTTTATTAATCAGTGTTCACATTTTTAAATATCAGAATGACATTTTAGATGAGCTGATAAAAAGGAAATGACATATACTGTGCACAGCACACAATATTTTATGATATACACCGTAACCTCTTTCATAAAAATGAGATCCCAAAGGGCATTCTCTGAAACAGCTTAAGGCTTTGTAGTAATATCTGCTCCTAAACAATAATGTATCTTATACAAAAGAACAAAAATAGAATAACATATATCAACTTTAATAATGTTGTTGGTTTTTAGATAGTTTATAGTACACTGACCTGATGAAAAGGGAAAGGCATTTTTTACATTGTTTATGAAAAAAGAACAACTCATTTACTAAGCCATTAATTAGAAAACACTATACAAGTTATGCTTGAGAGATGAATTTGCTGTTTAATCAGCTACTAACCATTCACTGTTCAAACCTTGGGGCAGAAGGTTCTAGTCCTAGCAGAGGTATGTCAGGTTCAAAAGTTGATAAATAGTGGGTCAATTATTTATAAGCTAATAAATAATCACAGAAAGATTATGAGTCAATTAGATGTTTATTTATATTCACCATACTGACCTTGTGACAATCTTATTGCACAGTTCTCAAATTGTTTCATATTGCATATCAGAAAAGCGAGAACAGCACTTCTGAGATAGAACAAAAGCTAGAATAACTTCCATGCCTGTTCATTTCAATTGCAACTCAGGGTGCGCATTCTTTTAGCACACATTGCCTATTCACAGAGAAAAAATATCCTGTAGCATATCAGTCTGATCCTGCCCAATGACAGTCCAGTGCCGAAATACCAGGCAATTCTTCTCTGAACAAAAGAAACAACAACCCCAGACGATTGTTTCGGCCTACTGTGGGCCTCATCAGTGAGGTGCAGTTGTATCTCTCTAAGGGCATGTGTGCAACGAGTCCACGTCTGGTTTCCCCCATTACTCTTAGGAGACCTAAGAATAATTTGCATAATTATCAGAAAATAGAGAACAGCACTCCTGAGATGGAACAAAAGCTAGACTAACTTCCATGCCTGTTCATTTGGATGAATGGAAATGAACAGGCATGGAAGATATTCTAGCTTTTGTTCTATCTCAGGAGTGCTGTTCTTTCTCTCTTTTGATAATTATGCAAATTACTCATGGGTCTCCCTACGAGTAATGGGGGAAACCAGATGTGGACTACCTGCACACATGCCTTTGAGAGATACAACTGCACCTCACTGATGAGGCCCACAGAAGGCCGAAACGATCATCTGAGGTTGTTGTTTCTATTGTTCAGAGAAGAATTGCCTGGTATTTCGGTGCTGGACTGTCTTTGGGCAGGATCAGACTGATATGCTACAGGATATTTGTTCTCTGTGAATAGGCAATGTGTACTAAAAGAACGTGCACCCTGAGTTGCAATGGAAATGAACAGGCATGGAAGTTATTCTAGCTTTCGTTCTATCTCAGGAGTGCTGTTCTTTCTCACTTTTGATAATTATGCAAATTACTCATGGGTCTCCCTAAGAGTAATGGGGGAAACCAGACGTGGACTCCCTGCACACATGCGTTAGAGAGATACAACTCCTATTGGCTGATCCATTCTATTGGCTGTTCACCTTTAATTCCGATTGGCCGATATAATTCTATCAGCCAAACGGAATTCAAGGGTGACGCCATCTTGGATGTCGTCACTTAAAGAAACATTCATTCGGGAAGAAGACTTCCTTTGAAGAGGATGGACCCGCTCCGCGCCGGATGGATGAAGATAGAAGATGCCGTCTGGATGAAGACTTCTGCCCATCTGGAGGACCACTTCCGCCGGCTTGGATGAAGATTTCTCCCGGCTTCGTTGAGGATGGATGTCAGCTCTTCAAAACTGTAAGTGGATCTTCAGGGGTTAGTGTTAGGTTTTTTTAAGGGTTTATTGGATGGATTTTATTTTTAGGTTAGGGTTTGGGCAGCAATAGAGCTAAATGCCCTTTTAAGGGCAATGTCCATCCAAATGCCCTTTTCAGGGCAATGGGGAGCTTTTTTTAGTTAGGATTTTATTTGGGGATTGGTGTGTGGGTGGTGGGTTTTACTGTTGGGGTTTTTTTTGTATTTTGTTTTTTACATGTAAAAGAGCTGATTTCTTTGGGGCAATGCCCGGCAAAAGGCTCTTTTTAAGGGCTATTGGTAGTTTAGTTTAGGCTAGGGTTTTTTTATTTTGGGGGGGGGGCTTTTTTATTTTGCTAGGGCTATTAGATTAGGTGCAATTAGTTTAAATATCTGATAATTTGTTTTTTATTTTGTGTAATTTAGTGTGTGTTTTTTTTGTAATTTAGGTAATTGTATTTAATTTATGAAATTTATTTAATTGTGTAATGTTAGGTGTTAGTGTAAGACAGGTTAGGTTTTATTTTACAGGTAAATTTGAATTTATTTTAGCTAGGAAGTTAGTAAATAGTTAATAACTATTTAGTAACTATTCTACCTAGTTAAAATAAATACAAACTTGCCTGTAAAATAAAAATAAACCTTAAGATAGATACAATGTAACTATTAGATATATTGTATCTAGCTTAGGTTTTTTTTTATAGGTAAGTATTTAGTTTTAAATAGGAATTATTTAGTTATTAATAGTAGGTTTTATTTAGATTTATTTTAATTATATTTAAGTTAGTGGGTGTTAGGGCTAGGGTTAGACTTAGTTCCAATACAGGTAACTCTATTTGTTCATTAGGGTTAGACTTAGGTTTAGGGGTTAATAAATTTAGTATAGTGGCGGCGACGTTGGGGGCGGCAGATTAGGGGTTAATAAATGTAGGTAGGTGGCGGTGATGTTAGGGGCGGCAGGGTAAGGGTTAATAATATTTAACTAGTGTTTGTGATGCAGGAGTGAGGCGGTTTAGGGGTTAATATGTTTATTATAGTGGCGGCGATGTTGGGGGCGGCAGATTAGGGGTTAATAAGTGTAGGTAGGTTGCGGCGACATTGGGGGAGGGAGATTGGGGTTAATAAATATAATGTAGGTGTCGGCGATGTTGGGGGCAGCAGATTAGGGGTTAATAAATATAATGTAGGTGTCGGCGATGTCGGGGGTGGCAGATTATGGGTTAATAAATATAATGCAGGTGTCAGCGATGTCGGGGGCGGCAGATTAGGGGTTAATTAGTGTAAGATTAGGAGTGTTTAGACTCGGGGTTCATGTTAGGGTGTTAGGTGTAAACATAAATTTAGTTTCCCCATAGGAATCAATGGGGCTGCGTTACGGAGCTTTACTCTGCTTTTTTGCAGGTGTTAGGCTATTTTTCAGCCGGCTCTCCCCATTGATGTCTATAGGGAAACCCTGCACAAGCATGTAAAACCAGTTCACCGCTGACTTAAGCAGCGCTGGTATTGGAGTGCGGTATGGAGCACAATTTTGCTCTACACTCACTTCTTGCCTAATAACGCCGGGTTTATGAAAACCTGTAATACCAGCGCTGTAGGTAAGTGAGCGTTGACAATAACGTGCAAGTTAGCACCACACCACTCTTACCGCAAAACTCGTAATCTAGCCGATAGTTTATTTTTTTGTAATGTTAGGTTTTATTGTAAGGCAGCTTAGGTTTTATTTCACAGGTAAGTTTGTATTTATTTTAACGAGGTAGTTTTTAAATAGTTAATAACTATTTACTAACTAGTCTACCTAGTTAAAATAAATACAAACTTACCTGTGAAATAAAAATAAAACCTAAGCTAGCTACAATGTAACTATTAGTTATATTGTAGTTGGCTTAGGGTTTATTTCACAGGTAAGTATGTATTTAGTTTTAAATATCAATTATTTAGTTAATAATTGTAAGTTTAATTTAGCTCCATTTTAAATTTGTTAAAGTTAG
This sequence comes from Bombina bombina, assembly GCF_027579735.1. NCBI lineage: Eukaryota > Metazoa > Chordata > Amphibia > Anura > Bombinatoridae > Bombina > Bombina bombina. The sequence continues at coordinate 329,967,096 of NC_069505.1, read as the reverse complement.
GTTGTTGTGATGTTTGGGGCTGGCAGTTTATTGGTTAATAGGTGTATTTATTGGTAGTGATGTGGGAGGCCAGAGGTTTAGAGGTTAATAACTTTATTTAGTAACAGCAATGTCTGGGAGCGGCGGAATAGGGGTTAATATATTTATTATAGTGTGGGCGATGTTGAGGTGCAGGGGAATAGGGGTTAATAACTTTAGTATAGTGGCAGCGATATTGGGAGTGGCAGATTAGGGGTTAATAGCTTTATTTAGGTGGCAGCGATATCTGGAGCGGCAGATTAGGGGTTAATAACATGATGTAGGTGTCAGCGATGTCGGGGGCAGCAGATTAGGGGTGTTTAGACTCAGGGTTTATGTTAGGGTGTTAGGTTTAAACGTTATTTTTTTCCCCATAGACTCAGCGCAGCCATATCGCACGCACAAGCCGGCTGTTTGAAAACTATTAATGGCTGCGCTATAGAGGGTTAAATATCGCAACTTTTGTTGCATTCGTTAATTTCCCTATAGCACGTATAACTCAAAATCTAGGTGAGAATTTACTGTTCAATGTTAAGAGATGAATAAAAGATTAGGTAAACCTTCAGCACCACAGTTTGGCATTCAGATGGATTTTTTTTGATAAATGTAATTGTTTGCATGTTTGTTTGTAAGGTGGGAGGATAAGCAGAGGCTGCTGAGATATAAAGGTCTTATTTTGATATATTTCAGGCATGCTCAATAGAAGCAAACAGCAGACAAAATAAATAAGATGCTTTAAGCAGCTTAGGTTTGTTATGCTGTGCTTAGAGGGCAGTAAGTACTTGCAGATATCATAAAATACTTGTGCACCCCACAGACACCAAACATGCACACTCAGATATAGCTTTTTTTTCCCTTCTCAATAACAATACTATAGTCTAAAAGTTCCTGATCAAATGTGGCCTGGAAATTCTTTAAACTCCCCCCACCCCACAGAATTTAAAGGGACATTCCAGCCAAAATTGGAATCCACATGGAAGCATTTTAGTTTTGAATAGAAGCATTATTGTAATTTACGTGTATTAGCAAAAATGCTTCTAATAAAGCTATTGCTGTTTCAAAAGTGTATTTAAATATGCAATGTGCACCAGCACTTGCTCAGAGAACCTAAGGTGCTTGCTTTTTATCATCTAGTATTGACACAATTTGTTTAAATTGCTGATATGATGAAAGCCCCACTGGTGCTCTGAGCAGCTACTGTATTTAAAATGCTGGTGCACTGAGAATATCAAGCTATGCTTCACATGCACATGCAGAGAAAAATGCTAACACTAAAACAGTGATAACTTTTACTAGAAGCATGTTTGCCAATACGTGTATATTGCTAAATGTTTCCATTCAACGGTGTGATTAATTTATGTGCATTTATATTTTGACTGGAATGTCCCTTTAATAATATAATGTAGCATAATATAATATAAAGAGGCATTTATGTATTTTTGACATTTAAATCAATATTTACTATTCCCTGAAGGTCAGTAAACACCTTGAGATTTATATAAAATGTTTATTTATGTGTAAAACAACAACTTTACAAAATATTAAAATTATTTGCTTTGCCCCATTATTTATTTTCTGTTTCTTTGAACTTAAATGCACCCTACTGCATTCTTACAGCTAACCCTGCTGCATATATTTTTTCTATTTGGACTTAAAGGGACCATCTAGTCAAAATTAAACTTTCATGATTAAGAAAGGTCATGTCATTTTAAACAACTTTCCAATGTACTTTTATCATCAAATTTGCTTTGATCTCATTGTATTCTTAGTTAAAAGCTAAACCTAGGTAGACTTATATGCTAATTTCTAAGCCCTTGAAGGCCGCCTCTTATCTGAATGAATTTGACAGTTTTTCACAGCCCTGGGGTGTTAGTGCATGTTTGCCATATAGATAGCATTGTGCTCATGCCTGTGGAGATACTTTTGAGAGGGCACAGATTGTCTAAAATGTAAGTCTGGCAAAAGAACTGAAATATGGGGGCAGTCTGGAGAGGCTTAGATACAAGGAAATTACAAAAAAGGTAAAACGTGTATTAATATAAAAGTGTTGGTTATGCAAAACTGGGTAATGGGTAATAAAGGGATTATCTATCTTTTTTTAAACAATAAAAACTCTGGAGTAACATCTGATAACAACTGCAAAACATTTTTACTAACAATATTATCATGCCTAGCCTTGTTATCTGTAAACTTAAAAGGACACTGAACCCAAATTTTCTCTTTCCTGATTCACATAGAGCATGCATTTTTAAGCAACTTTCTAATTCACTCCTATTATCAAGTTTTCATCGTTCTCTTTCTATCTTTAGTTGAAAAAGAAGGCATCTAAGCTAAGGAGCCAGCAATTTTTGGGTTCAGAACCATAGACAGTACTTGTTTATTGGTGCTGTCCAATCAGCAAGGAGAACCCAGGTTGTTCACCAAAAATGGGCCGGCATCTAAACTGACATTCTTGCTTTTCAATTAAACATACCAAGAGAATGAAAAACATTTGATAAAAGGAGTAAATTAGAAAGTTGCTTAAAATTGCACGCTCTATCTGAATCACTAAAGAAAAAATTTGGGTTCAGTGTCCCTTTAATCTCAGATTGGCCCTTTCAAATAAGGAAAAAAGTGGGTGGAGTTTAGCTACTGAAAAAACATTTGCAGTAAAAAGACTTAATTTTTTTTATAAAACATTTAGGGGCTGATTTATCAAATGTTGTGCAGACATTATTCGCTGTAGCAAATCATGTCTGTCCGACATCGCTAAAGGCAGACAGCATACACTGTTGGCATTTATCATTGCACAAGCATTTCACAAGAAACTCTTGTGCAATGCCGCCCCCTGCACATTCACGGCCAATCAGCCATTAGCAGGGGGTGCCAATCATCCCGATAATATCTGATCAGGATTATTGCAGTCCGCTACCTCAGAGGAGTGGGCGAGTTAAGGAGCAGCAGTCTTAGATCCTTTTTTCGGCGAGCTTAAAGGCTTGCGGCAGAATAAGCAGCAGCTGCTGGTTTGTAAATGTACCCCTTAGACGCAGCTGATATGTCATTCTATAGCAAGACAAAATAAATATCAAGGTGTTTACTGTCCCTTTAATAAAAAAATAGAACTCTATCTAGGTGGTACATGATGAATAAATTAGCTAACAACAATTCCTTTTAATACCTCTTGGTTAAAGGTTTTAGTCCCAGAAGGACTATTATAGTTTTTCACACTTTTGAGGTTAATAGACAGATAATATTTATTAGAATTTATCCCCTGTCATTAATCACTATTGGGGAGAAAAATGCTATTTAAATAATACAGTTACAATTGTAGTAAAACATGTTACTATGATTTTTTATTTAAGTAGACAAGATAGACATGATACTGAGTACAGACATACAAAAATATATTAAGCGTTAATTGATGTCTAAGGAATTAATTAAGCAATTGTTTTCTTTCTTTGATTAAAAATAAATATAATACATTCTGTAACTGTGCTTTATTTTATGACTGCTGTTCTCAAAACATTTTTCTACTGTAATAATGATAGATTAAAGAAGAGACGCTTTTTGTAATAAAGAATATCACAAAAGACTCAGAAAAAGGGCCCGAAGAAGGGACCTCAGTGTGCTGAACACTTGCACTGATTTGTTCTTCTCTGTCTTTTATTAAATATATCCTCTTTATATCACTTTTGTTATATTTCTTATTACAAAAAAAAGAGTCTTTCTTAGATCTACTGGCTACTTTTGCAACCTTTTATTTGCCAGAGAAAACTACGCGTTTTGTTTTGTTCATAAGTTTCACTTTTTTTAGACCAGTGTTTTTCAACTTAATTGTGTAGAATTTGAAGGGGCATTAAAGGGAATTTATTCTTTCTAAGACTTAAAAAAGGAAATAAAATATATAATACATAAAAAAGTATAGTTTATTATGGGCACAAGCTATATAAGAACATTTGTGCGTGTATTACAAGTTGAAAGTAGAATAACTAATTTATTTTATATGTGCTAGCCCAACATGAGTTATCTTAAGGTGCGTTATGTATTTATTAAATATAAAATATTGAACAATACTAATAAATAATCACCTAGATTACGAGTTTTGCGCTAAACAGTGTGCGAAAATAACGCCAAAAAAGTCGCGGAATAAAAAATCTCTGTAACGCAACCTCATTGATGTCTGTCGGTAAAAAAAAGTTACGTTTAAACCTAACACCCTTACATAAACCCCAAATCTAAACACCCCTAATCTGCCAATCTTTCATATTTAATATTTCAATAACATGCCTTCAGATAACTAATTCTTCATGTGCGCTAAACCGACACCGCGTTTGACATTCATTGTGAAACACAAAGCATGTTACACATATTTGACCTTACAATGTTCTTTGCATAGAAATAAATGTACTTTTATTATTAAATAGACATGTGCGTGATCAAAAAATTTGAGACATTCGTAATAATTCGGTATATGTCAGTAATTCGGTTTCGGAATTTATTTGTGTCGTTCCGAATTTTGAAATTCGGATGCATTCGAAACCGTTACTGAATTATTATTAATGTCGGACGGAATCTTTATTAATAGTTTATTAATAGTTATTTCTAGCTAATGTTCCGGCGATTGGCGAAACAAAATTATGTTAAACTGCCACCACTAAATAAAGCTATTAACCCCTAAATTGCCATTACCCCACATCACTAACACTACCTAAACCTATTAACCCCCAACCCCCCCCCCACATTGCCAACACTAACTAAACCTATTAACCCCTAAACCGCCGTTCCAAAACATCGCCGACACAAACTAAACCTATTAACCCCCAAACCGCACCCCCCACATCGCCACCACTAACTAAACCTATTAACCCCTAAACTGACGTTCCAAAACATCGCCGCCACTAAATAAAGCTATTAACCGCTAAATTGCAGTCCCCCCACATTACTAACACTACTTAAACCTATTAACCCCTAAACTGCACCCCCCACATTGCCAACACTAACTAAACATATTAACCCCTAAACTGCCATTTCTGAAACATCGCCGACATGAACTAAACCTATTAACCCCTAAACCGCACCCCCCACATCACCAACACTAACTAAACCTATTAACCCCTTAACCGTCATTCTATTAACCCCTAAATAGAATGAGAGCTGCTCAAATTATACTGGCTGATTTGAACAGCCAATAGAATTTTAGCAGCCCTAATTCCTATTGGCTGATTCAAATTTTTCAGCCAATAGGAATGCAATGGTATCCCGAGTATAAAAGGGGTACCTTGCATTTCAACCCTTAGTGTGCAGCGGCCGAATGCATGAAGAGTATCTCCACGTTGGATCGATGGACCTCCGCCTGGACCTCCGCCTCCGTGCATCGCCGCTCTACCTCTGCAGGGATGAAGAAGATGCCGGTCCCGCGATGGATGAAGATGGATTCGCCTGGATGAAGATGGAGCCGCTGGGATGAAGATGGAGTCGCCGGGATGAAGATCACTCAAACAGGACTTCAACAACTATGAGTACCTAAAGAGGGGTTAGTGTTAGGTTTTTTTAAGGTTTTTTGGGTTGTTTTTTTTAAATGCCTTTTAAGGGCAATGTCCATACAAATGACCTTTTCAGGGCAATGGTTAGCTTAGGTTTTTTTAGATAGTTTTTTTTATTTTGTTGGTTTGGGGGGGGTGGGGGTTTGTAATGTTAGTGGGTCTTTGTAATTTTTTTTTACAGGTAAAGAGCTGTTTAACTTTGGGCAATGCCCTACAAAAGGCTCTTTTAAGGGCCATTGGTAGTTTATTCTAGATTAGGTTTTTTATTTTGGGGTGTTTTTTTTTTAAAATGGGTATTAGAATAGGAATATTTTTTATTATATTTGATAATTTGTTTGTTATTTTGTGTAATGTATTTTTTTTCGTTTTGGGGTGAGTTTTTATTTTTAGATTAGGGCTTGGGCAATAAAAGATCTAAAGGTCCTTTTAAGGGCAATGCCCATACAAATTCTCTTTTCAGGGCAATGGGTAGTTTAGGGTTTACTTTATTTTTATTTTGTGGGTTTGGGGGGTGGGGGTTTGTATACTGTTAGGGGGTGTTTGTTTTGTTTTGTAGCAAAAGAGCTGTTAAATTTAGGGCAATGCCCTACAAAAGGCCCTTTTAAGGGCCCTTGGTAGTTTATTATAGATTAGGTTTTTTTTATTTTGGGGTGTGTTTTTTTTTCTCTTGTAAGATGTATCGAGTCCACGGATTCATCATACTTGTGGGATATTCTCCTTCCTATTTGCCTGCTTAACTGCTAGGAAGGGTAAAGTGAGTGTGGTGACAAAAATGTTAGTTTTTATTTTCTCAAGCAAAAGTTTGTTTTTTTTAAATGGTACCGGTGTGTACTATTTACTCTCTGGCAGAAAAGGGATCCAAATCTAATTTCTCTGTGTCTGACTGCTTGGAGATTGAACGCCTGATTCTATCAAAGCGTGGTTTCTCTGAGTCGGTCATTGATACCCTGATTCAAGCTAGAAAGCCTGTCACCAGGAAGATCTATCATAAGATTTGGCGCAAATATTTTTATTGGTGTGAATCCAAGGGTTACTCATGGAGTAAGATTAGGATTCCTAGAATATTGTCCTTTCTCCAAGAAGGATTGGAGAAGGGATTATCAGCTAGTTCCTTAAAAGGACAAATATCTGCTTTGTCTATTCTTTTACACAAACGTCTGGCAGATGTCCCAGACGTTCAAGCGTTTAGTCAGGCCTTGGTCAGGATCAAGCCTGTATTTAAACCTGTTGCTCCGCCATGGAGCCTAAACTTAGTTCTTAAAGTTCTTCAAGGGGTTCCGTTTGAACCTATGCATTCCATAGATATTAAGCTTCTATCTTGGAAAGTTTTGTTTTTAGTAGCTATCTCTTCAGCTCAAAGAGTTTCTGAGTTATCTGCTTTACAGTGTGACTCACCTTACCTGGTTTTCCATGCAGATAAGGTGGTTTTGCGTACCAAACCTGGGTTTCTTCATAAGGTTGTTTCTAATAGGAATATCAATCAGGAGATTGTTGTTCCTTCTCTGTGTCCTAATCCTTCATCAAAGAAGGAACGTCTGTTGCACATTCTTGATGTGGTTCGTGCTTTAAAGTTCTACTTACAAGCAACTAAAGATTTCCATCAAACATCTTCATTGTTTGTTGTTTATTCTGGTAAATGGAGAGGTCAAAAGGCTACGGCTACCTTTCTTTCCTTTTGGCTGAAAAGCACTAAAAGAATTACTGCTCATTCTACTAGAGCAGTGGCTTCCACATGGGCTTTTAAAAATGAGGCTTCTGTTGAACAGATTTGTAAGGCGGCGACTTGGTCTTCGCTTCATACTTTTTCCAAATTTTACAAATTCAATACTTTTGCTTCTTCGGAGGCTATTTTTGGGAGAAAGGTGTCTTGTCCCTCCCTTCATCCGTGTCCTAAAGCTTTGGTGTTGGTATCCCACAAGTATGGATGAATCCGTGGATTTGATACATCTTACAAGAGAAAACAGAATTTATGCTTACCTGATAAATTTCTTTCTCTTGTGATGTATCGAGTCCATGGCCCGCCCTGTCTGTTTAAGACAGGTAGTATATTTTTATTTTAAAAACTTCAGTCACCTCTGCACCCTATAGTTTCTCCTTTTTCTTCCTAGCCTTCGGTCGAATGACTGGGGGGCGGCGGAGCTAAGGGAGGAGCTATATAGACAGCTCTATATAGCTTCCTGTTAGGAAGGAGAATATCCCACAAGTATGGATGAATCCGTGGACACGATACATCACAAGAGAAAGAAATTTATCAGGTAAGCATAAATTCTTTTTTTTTTAAAGGGTATTACAATATGAATAATTTGTATTCTTTTGGATAATTTCGTTTGTTATTTTTTGTAATGGTAGAGTTTTTTATTTTTTGTAATTTTAGTGTTTTATATTTTTTGTAATGGTAGTTTTTTTATTTTGTAATGGTATGTTTTAGTGTAAGGCAGCTTAGGTTTTATTTTTATTTCACAGGTAAGTTTGTATTTATTTTAACTAGGTAGTTAGTAAATAGTTAATAACTATTTACTAACTAGTCTACCTAGTTAAAATAAATACAAACGTACATGTGAAATAAAAATAAAACCTAAGCTAGCTACAATATAACTATTAGTTGTATTGTAGCTAGCTTAGGTTTTATTTCACAGGTAAGTTACTTTGTATTTAGATTTAAATAGGTATTATTTAGTTCATAATTGTAACTTTAATTTAGTTATATTTTAATTAATGTTAAAGTTAGGGGGTGTTAGGGTAAGGGTTAGGGGGTGTTAGGTTTAGGGGTTAATATAGGTAAGTTACTTTGTATTTAGATTTAAATAGGTATTATTAGTTAATAATTGTAACTTTAATTTAGTTATATTTTAATTATGTTAAAGTTATGGGGTGTTAGGGTTAGGGGGTGTTAGGTTTAGGGGTTAATATAGTTTAATTTATGTTGTTGCGATGTGGGGGGCTGTGGTTTAGGGGTTAATAGGTTTAGTTAGTAGTGGGTGATGTTGTGAACGGCGGTTTAGGGGTTAATAGTTTTAGTTAGAGTCGGCGATGTTTTTAGAACGTTGGTTTAGGGGTTAATAGGTTTAGTTAGTGTTGGCGATGTGGGGGGTATGCGGTTTAGGGGTTAATAGGTTTAGTTTGTGTCAACGATGTTTGTGAACGTCAGTTTAGGGGTTAATAGCTTTAGTTAGTGTCGGCGATGTTTTGGAACGTCGGTTTAGGGGTTAATAGCTTTAGTTAGTGTCGGCGATGTTTTGGAACGTCAGTTTAGGGGTTAATAGCTTTAGTTAGTGTTGACGATGTGTGGGGGTGCGCTTTAGGGATTAATAGGTTTTATTATTATTATTATTATTTATTTATAAAGTGCCAACAGATTCCGCAGCGCTGCCCATGGATACAAGGATTAAAAGTACAACGGAGAAACAATACAATAAGAGACAAAATTTTACAGACAAATACAGGGGGAATTGAGGGCCCTATTCCCATGGGAACTTACAATCTAGATGATTTAGTTTGTGTCGGAAGGGCGGTTTAGGGGTTAATAGGTTTAGTTAGTGTCGGTGATGTGGGAGGGGTGCGGTTTAGGGGTTAATAGGTTTAGTTTGTGTCGGCGATGTGGGGAAAGTGCGGTTTAGGGGTTAATAGGTTTAGTTCGTGTCGGCGATGTTTCGGGACGGCAGTTTAGGGGTTAATAGGTTTAGTTAGTTTCAGCGATGTCGGGGAACGTGTTTTAGTTAGGGTTATACCTTTAATATAGACTTAGAGTTAGTGTCGGCCGGGAACTGTGGTTTAGGAAGGAACAATGAAAAAATGAAGAATATGAATAATGGATCCGAAAATTTGGAAACATACTTATTCATTTTCGGAATTTTTCTGAATTGTTCGGGTTGTGCCGATTCAGCAATTCGGATGCACCCGAATCGGCCAAAATTTAGCCGAATTCTGAATTTGTCTGAAAAGAAAAGCACATGTCTATTATTAAATATATATTTCTATATAGTACTAAAGTTAATGTAAAATATATCTCTATACCTATATATCTAAATAAATAGATATACAGGTATAGATATGTAAAGATGTACATATATATATATATATATATATATATATATATATATATATATATATATATTAATTTAAAAATAAAAACAATATTTTCCTGTATTTGAAGAGCATTGGAATATTAAATATTATCAACTTCCGTCAGGTTAGGGCGCAAGCGTAAGTGTTTCTTCTTCTACGCTCCCCCCCATAAACGCACTACACTACTAACTCCTAAATTGTCACACACCCCACCACAAAAAACCTCCCTACACTATTAACCCCTAAACCGCCAAACACCCCACCACAATAACCCCTACTCTATTAACCCCTAAACCACCATGTCCCCTATTGCAAATGACCCCCTAACCTTCTAACCCCCAAACCACCACAACCCCCATCGCAAATTTCCTAACAGCTAACTCTGTTTACTGTAACTTGCTTCACCTGTTATGTTTTACAGACATATAACTGCAGTATGTGTACACTACTGTATAACACTGAATCAGAACTTTACCTCTAATGACTGGAAGAAACCTGAAAAAATACCATCTGTGAACTTTAACTGCAGATCTGTCAGGAAGGCCTACGTCCTTCTGGAACCTGGACTCGAAGCAGACTGGGATTTGCTCCAAACCTTCTGCTCTAAAATACAAAAGAACAGAACCTAAAGCTATGCATACTTAACGCAGAAACACATTGCACGCTTATTGAAAATCTTCCATTTGAGAGTTACAATGAAAATATGAAAAAAAGAATAAAGTTTTTACTCAAACATTACTTGGAAAGAGGCCAGTCTGCCAACCTATTGAATAGCTTAGTGTCTGTTAAAATCTCAGAGTTACATAGAATAATCTCTTTATATCAAACTACTTGGGAAGGTAATTTTCAAGATATGAGAAGATTGTACTTTGTATATCTGTATTCCATACAACATATTTTTTTTTTTACCAATTCCTTTCAGATGGAAAAAAAACATCATTATTAAAAAAAAGTTCTATATTCTTTCTTAGTTTCAGATAAAATATGTAAAGCCTTTCATTTTATGCCACCGAGTTTTATAATCAGATAAAAATACTAAAGCCAATGAATAAAAAAATACAAAATATTACTAAAAGTTGGCAAGGCACACGCATTTCTTTGAATGTGAATGAACATATGCTTAATATATTATAACAAAATGATAGAGTTACTGAATTCTGAAAAGTTTTACAGGCCTGTTACAGCACATGCATTGGGGCCCATTTAACAAGCTCCGTATAGAGCTTGAAGGGCCGTGTTTCTGGCGAGCCTTCAGACTCGCCAGAAACACCAGTTATGAAGCAGCGGTCTAAAGACCGCTTCTCCATAACTTGTCCGCCTGCTCTGAGGAGGCGGACAGAGATTGCATGAAATCAACCCGATCGAATACAATCGGGTTGATTGATACCTCCTGCTAGCGGCCGATTGGCCGCGAATCTGCAGAGGGCGGCGTTGCACCAGCAGTTCACAAGAGCTGTTGGTGCAATGCTGAATGCGGAGAGCTGATCGGATCATGTCGGACAGATATTTCATAAATAGGCCCCATTGTCTCTCTCTCCACACGTGAATGCCAACACCCGTGTGCAAACCCGATCGCATATTCTTAAGTGTCCATGAGCTAGTGACGTATGGGATATACAATCCTACCATGAGGGGCAAAGTTTCCCAAACCTCAAAATGCCTATAAATACACCCCTCACCACACCCACAATTCAGTTTTACAAACTTTGCCTCTTATGGAGGTGGTGAAGTAAGTTTGTGCTTGATTTCTATGTTGATATGCGCTTCTCAGTATTTTGAAACCTGATTCCTCTCAGAGTACAGTGAATGTCAGAGGGATGTGGAGGGAGTGTCACCTATTAAATCCTATTGTTTTCCTTATGGGAAATCTTTTTCATAGGTTCTCTGTTATTGGTCATAGAGATTCATCTCCTACCTCCATTTTCAGATCGACGATATACTCTTATATTCCATTACCTCTACTTATAACTGTTTTAGTACTGGTTTGGCTATCTGCTATATGTGGATGGGTATCTTTCGGTAAGTATGTTTTCATTACTTAAGACACTCTCAGCTATGGTTTGGCACTTTATGTATTAATATAAAGTTCTAAATATATGTATTGTACTTATATTTGCCATGAGTCAGGTTTATGTATATTTCCTCTTGCAGACTATCAGTTTCATATTTGGAAAAATCATATTTAGGAAAATATTTTTCTTATCTGGGGTATAGTCTTTTTTCAAATTGACTGCTTTTTCATAAAATTTTTGAGGGCAAAATTAGGCATGCGAGGTCGCAAAATGCCTATGTTGATTGCGTCATTTTTGGCGCAATAATTTTTTTGGCGCAAAGGTACGTCCGGTGACGTAAATTTGTCATTTCCTGGTGTCTTAGTTGATGCAGATCATTCAGACCTGGCCTCTATTGGTGGCGCTTTGGTTTTTTACACAATTTGCATTCATTCCTCAATAGACACTAGGAGTCTATTTACCAAAGCAAAGGTCCCTATCAGCAGGCGCTAAGTGTATTCACTACAAATTTGCAGAGTTTCCTTGCACAAGGTTGCGTCTGCAATGATGCAAGTGTGTCATTTCCGGTTGTTGTTAGCGCCAAAAAAATTAATTTTGCGTTGTGCGTAATACTTGGCGCCAAATAATTTCATTATTTAAAACCCCATTCCTATATGCTTCTTGCCTTTTTCTATGTCAGAGTGCTATGCTGTTTGTACTTTTTCCTATTCCTGAAACTGCCATATAAGGAAATTGATAATTTTGCTTTATATGTTGATTTTTCTCTTACATTTGCAAGATGTCTGAATCTGATCCTGTCTCAGAAACCACTGTTGGAACCCTGATGCCTGATAACAGCTCTACCAAAGCTAAGTGTATCTGTTGTATATTTCTGGAGATTATATTTCCAGCTGCGGTATGTAATAGTTGTCATGATAAGCTTTTACATGCAGAGAATGTATCCATCAGTAATAGTACAATGCCTGTTGTTCCTTCAACATCTAATGTACATGATATCCCTGTGAATAGAAAAGATTTTATTGCTGATGCTATTCAGAAGGCTTTGTCTGCTATCCTGCCTTCTAATAAATGTAAAAGGTCTTTTAAAACTTCTCATAAAGTTGATGAAATTTCAAATGACTGACAACATATTGAATTATCCTCCTCTGATGAGGATCTATCTGATTCATAAGATCCTTGCTCAGATATTGACACCGACAAATCTACTTATTTATTTAAAATGGAGTATATTCATTGTTGAAATTGTTGTTAATAAAGACTTTTTATACTTTTATACACTTGCTATTGTGTGTATTTTTTTCACCTCCTGTGATAAATTATATCGTTGATCCTGGTTCCTGTTGAGGATTGCTGTTTTAAGTCTACTGGGCAACGTTTTGGCTCCAGTTTGCTGAGATTGCACCTGCAGGTGCCCACCATCTTGTAAGTGCAAGCAATTGGTATTATTTTCCCCTTGTCCTGATGATATTGGGCCATGTTGTGTTGCTTTTTCCTTTATCCATAGGCACATATACATTGGAGTGTCAGAGGATTCCTGACTGTCTCTGCGCTTTGGATACAGTGTGCTGAACCACTGAGAAGTGTCAGTCTGCTCTACTAGCACCAGTGGGGTGCTTTATGTTTGTGAGTATTCACATTCTCATATTGCTGCTCATTTTACCTGTACTGGCGATATTAGGCCATGGTGGCGCCTCTGTTTTTTATTCTTTTCTAGATTCCACACTACAGGATAGCCATCCTTTGACAGAGTGCAGCCTCAAACATCTAGGAACTGTCATTACCCTGGACTCATAGACTTTCACATTATCATTATTTGGTTTTGAATTGGTTTTAATATTTTTTACAATCTATGTTTATATTCTAGTAATATATATATATGTATATTCTCATATATATATATATATATATATATATATATATATATATATATATATATATATATATATATATGTGTGTATATATATATATATATATATATATATATATATAGTTTTTTACTATTATCATTTTTAGCATTGTGGTTACTTACTTATGTCCACATTTTAGATTTTTTAGGGTTTTATTTATAGTTTTATTATTGTTGCTATTATCATATTTTTAGATTTAGGCCTGTTTTTTTCTGTTTTTTTCTGTTGAGACATTACAAGCACTACCATATCACCTATTATATTGGAACTGAGGAAGCGCCCCCTAAGGGCGTGGTGTGTCCACTGAGTACACACCACTCTCTCCATACATACTAGTATATTCATTGTTGATTACATTGGATATTGAGGAAACTAGTCCTCGATACTAAAACTAGTAAATGTTTAAATTCTGTTTATAAACCTCCTGTGGCTACTCCAGAGGTTTTTCCAGTTCCTGATTTTATTTCTGATATGATTTCTAAGGAATGGAATAGGCTTGGAAATTCTTTTATCCCTTCTTCAAGGTTTAAAAAATTGTATCCTTTGTCAGCAGTTAGATTGGAGTTTTGGGAAAAGATCCCCAAAGTTGATGGGGCTATTTCTACTCTTGCCAAACGTACTACCATTCCAATGGAAGATAGTACTTTCTTTAAGGACCCTTTAGATAGGAAACTTGAATCTTATCTAAGGAAAGCTTATTTATATTCTGCTATCTTCTCAGGCCTGCCATTTCTATGGCTGATGTTGCAGCTGCATCAACTTTTTGGTTGGAAAGTTTAGCGCAACAGGAAATGGATCCTGATTTCTCTAGCATTGTTCGCTTGCTTCAACATGCTAATCATTTTATCTGATGCCATTTTTTATATCATTAAGGATTCAGAGTAAGACCTCCTGTGAGAAGATTTTTTCTCTCACGCATCCCAGCAAATCCAGTAAAGGCTCAGGCCTTTCTGAAGTGTGTTTCAGACCTGGAGCTTTCAGGGGTAATCATACAAGTTCCGATTCAGGAACAGGGTCTGGGGTTTTATTCAAATCTATTCATTGTCCAAAAGAAAGAAAATTCATTCCAAGTGCCAACTTTCAAAATGGTGAATATAAGGACTATTCTGCCTATTGTTCAACAAGGGCATTATATGTCCACGATAGACTTACAGGATGCATATCTTCATATTCCAATTCATCCAGACCACTATCAGTTTTTGAGATTCTCTTTTTGTCAGGGTTTTTTCCCTGTTTGCCATGTGCTGCTGGCAGCCATTATATTCACCTCTCTTCCTGACTATAGTGCATTGTGGGGGATGCTGCTCATTTCCTACACTTCCTGTTATGGCCAGACTGGTGTGCATCATCCATGTGAGACAGGATGCAGTCTCAGAATTGTGATGTCATCACTTATTATTTAAAGGGCCTCTGTTCAGTATGCTTTGCCTTTGCGTTGTCTCAGACCTGTTTGTGAGAGTTCCTGTGTATTACCTGGCTGCCTGACATCCTTCCTGGTTCCTGATTCCTGGCTTGTTCCTGACTCTGCTGTTTTCCTTGTTCCTGATTCTGGCTCATCTGACTATTCGCTTTGGCTCCTGACTCGGCTTGTCTGACTACCAGCTCTGGTTTTGACTCCTGGCTTGTTATTTGACTTGTGGACTTTTTATTATTTTTTGCTATTAATAAAGGTGTGATTATTTTTGCACTTCTTGTCTCAGTCTGATTCCTGGCACCCTGACATTACCCAAAGGCCATGAATCCTGATGGTGCTAATAATCCACCTTTACCTGTAACCTGCCATCATTTCCAGGATGGATGAACAGGATCACTGCTTGGATCAATTTGCACTAGCCGTGCAAACCCTGTTGACTCGCACTACACATTTGGACCAAAGTGTCCTGCAAGTTATGGCTGCTCCTGTTTCTGCTGCTGCACACCTATGCCTACCAGGAGCATGTCCGATTCTGCACCTCTACCTCAGCGATATGGAGGCAATTCTATTCAGTGCAGAGGGTTTTGAACCTGGTGGGCATTTACTTTGAGATGTTACCTCAGGCATTTCCCTCTGACAGAGCTAAGGTGGGATTTCTCATCTCGTTACTCTCTGACACAGCTCTTGCCTGGGCTAATCCCTTATGGGAGACTAATAAACCTGTGATTTCAAATTACCCTGAATTTGTTGCCTCCTTTCGAAGGGTATTTGATGTTCCAGCTCGCTCCTCCTCTGCTGCTAAATGACTCATGTCTCAAGGTACAAGATCTGTTGCTCAGTATGCTATTGAGTTCCATACGCTTGCCGCAGAGGTAGGTTGGAACAATGAAGCCCTTGTTGCCGCCTTCTTTCATGGGCTCTCTGATGCGATTAAAGACGAAGTTGCTGCCAGAGATTTACCAGAGGATCTCGAGGCATTGGTGTCTTTTTTGATCCTAATTGACATCAGACTCAGAGAGAGGCCCTCTTTCAAGGAGCGCTTGCGGAAGCCTCCTGTTCCGTTGTCTCCTACGTGTTCGTTCCCACCCATGCCTCCCTCTCCTCCCATGCCTCCTGGTCTAGAGTCACCAGGTACTGCTGAGCCAATGCAGTTGGGATTCATGTGTCTCTCTGTGGCGGAGAGGGCCTTTAGGAGGAGGGAGGGGCTCTGCCTCTATTGTGGGTTACAGGGCCACCTTTTGAAGTCTTGTCCTACACGGCCAGGAAACGCTCACACCTAAGGTCCTGTTGGGGGCAGACATTGGGTGGTTTATCCTCATTCCTGGAACGGCTTAAGGAGAAACCTTTTGTCACGGTTGTCCTTTCCTGGGTGGACTCCTCCATAGTCACTCAGGCTCTTGTTGACTCCGGTGCTGGGGGCTATTTCATTGAAAGTACTTTTGTATCAAAGCACTCCATTCCTGTTTTGCCTCGGTCCGTTCCGCTTGCTATTGAGGCCATTGATGGCAGGCCCCTTCAGCCCGCACTCGTTACTCATAAAACTACTCCGTTGTCCATGGCTGTTGGGGCTTTCCATTTTGAAACCCTCCAGTTCCAGGTGATAAACTCTCCTCTTTTTCTGATTGTTCTGGGTTATCCCTGGTTCCAAAAGCACAATCCCAGTCTCGACTGGCACAGGTCTGAAATTTTGTCGTGGTCCCCACAATGTATTTCCACTTGTCTTCGGAAACCAGTTAAAGTCTTGTGCACTTCTTCGGTATCTCAATTGCCAGAGGAGTACCGAGAGTTCCTAGATGTGTTTGCAAAGGTGCTTGCTGGTACGTTGCCTCCTCACCGGTCTTACGATTGTGCCAAAGACCTGCAACCCGGAGCCATTCCTCCTCGGTTAAGACCATGTATCGATTATAGGGGTCTTAATCGTCTTACCATTAAGAATGCTTGCCCTATTCCTCTCATTACGGAACTCTTTGACCGCCTCAAGAGAGCTACGGTCTTTACTAAACTTGATTTGAGAGGAGCGTACAATCTTGTTAGGATTAAGGAGGGTCACGAATGGAAAACAGCATTTAACACCAGGAGCGGGCATTATGAGTATCTTGTAATGCCCTTTGGCCTAAGTAATGCTCCTGCTGTTTTTCAGGAATTTATTATTCATGTCCTACGAGATATGTTGCAACAGTGTGTTGTGGTGTACTTAGACGACATCCTCATACACTCACCCACACTTGAGGCTCATCGTTCTGATGTTACACAGGTTCTTCAGAGACTACGTGA
The DNA here is from genome assembly GCF_027579735.1 of Bombina bombina. Lineage (NCBI taxonomy): Eukaryota > Metazoa > Chordata > Amphibia > Anura > Bombinatoridae > Bombina > Bombina bombina. The sequence goes on along the minus strand of NC_069505.1, from coordinate 329,949,884 downwards.
GAACGGCCTGTTTTGTAAACTCGATAAATGTGAGTTCCATCAGACTCAAGTAACCTTCCTAGGTTATGTTATCTCTGTTGCAGGGTTCTCCATGGATCCTGACAAGTTATCTTCAGTTCTGCAGTGGCCTCGCCCAGTTGATCTTCGGTCTATTCAATGTTTTTTGGGGTTCGCCAATTACTATAGAAAGTTAATTAAAAACTTTTCTTCCTTGGTCAAACCTATCACAGACATGACCCGTAAAGAGAATGATCCACTCCATTGGTCACCTACTGCCATTAAGGCCTTTGATAGTCTTAAGACTGCCTTTGCTGCTGCTCCAGTTCTGGCTCATCCTAACCCTGTCCTGCCTTTCGTTCTTGAGGTCGATGCATCTGAGACTGGAGTAGGTGCCCTCTTGTCTCAACGTCCTACACCTGACGGTTCCTTGCATCCATGTGGTTTCTTCTCTAAGAAATTGTCTCCTGCGGAGTGCAATTATGAAATTGGCGACAGGGAATTACTGGCCATAATTTTGGCACTCAAGGAATGGAGGCATCTTCTTGAGGGTACTATCGTGCCAGTGCTCATTCTTACTAACCACAAGAATTTAACTTATCTATCTGAAGCAAAACGTTTGTCGCCCCGACAGGCCAGATGGACACTATTTTTGTCTCGGTTTAATTATGTGGTCTCCTACCTGCCTGGTAGTAAGAATGTTAGGGCTGATGCCCTCTCTCGACAATTTTCGCCTCTGTCCAAGGAGGAGTCTTTACCTTCTCCTGTTATACCTCCTGACCATATTTTGGCTACCATACGTACTAATTTGACTTCTCCTTTGGGGGAGGAGATCCTGGCTGCACAAACCAATGCACCTCCTGAGAAACCTAGTGGTAAGTGTTTTGCTCCTGAGAATCTTCGAACTAAACTTTTGCACACTTACCACTATCCTAAAGCCGCAGGGCACGCAGGCAAGAACCAAATGATTTGGTCTGTCACTTGACAATTCTGGTGGCCAGGTTTTCGTTCTGATATTGCTGCGTATGTTGCTTCCTGCTCAGTTTGTGGACAGAATAAGACTCCTTGACATCTTCCTGTGGGACTTCTTCAACCTATTGCTAATGGTGAGCATCCTTGGACACATCTTTCCATGGACTTCATTGTTGAGCTCCCTGTTTCCAATGACAATACTGTTATCCTTATGATGGTAGACCGTTTTTCTAAAATGTCACATTGCATTCCCTTGATGAAGCTGCCTACCGCTCAGGAGCTTGCTTCGATTTTTGCCTGGGAGGTCTTCCATTTACATGGGTTACCCAAGGAGATAGTGTCGGACCAGGGTAGCCAGTTTGTCTCCAGATTTTGGCGGTCCTTTTGTGCTCAATTGGGGATCCAGCTTTCCTTCTCCTCAGCATATCACCCTCATTCCAATGGGGCTGCGGAACGGTCTAATCAATCTCTGAAACATTTCCTCCGTTGCTATGTCTCAGATCACCACAATAATTGGTCTGAACTGTTACCTTGGGCAGAGTTTGCTCGTAATAGTGCCATTAATGCTTCCTCCAAGTTATCCCTCTTCATGGGGAATTATGGGTTTCAACCATCCTTGTTGCCTGATTCATTCATGTCTCAGGGTATTCCGGCTTTGGAGGAGCCTCTCCGGCAACTCTGTTTCCACGTGGGTGCAGATTCAGGATTGCCTTCATCGTTCTATGAAGCGCCAATAGTTCCAGGCTGATCGTAGGCGTCTGCCCGCACCTTCCTACCAGGTTGGTGAGAGAGTTTGGCTGTCCTCCCACAACTTGAACCTTCATGTGCCTTCCAATAAATTGGCTCCCCGTTATGTTGGTCCTTTTTGAATACTCCGACGGGTTAATCCTGTGGCCTACGCTCTTGACCTTCCTCCTGCTATGCGCATCTCCAATGTTTTTCATGTCTCCCTCTTGAAACCATTGGTTTGTAATCGGTTTACCACTGTGTTGCCTCGTCCCCGTCCTATCTTTGTTCACAACCATGAGAAGTATGAGGTCAGCAGCATTATTGACTCTTGTATGTCCAGGGGTTGTATAGTATTTGGTTCACTGGAGGGGCTACGGTCCGGAGGAGCGTTCTTGGGTTCCCTCCTCTGATGTTCATGCTCCCACCCTCCTCCGTGCCTTCCATGCCTGTTTCCCCAATAAGCTTTTTGTCCTCCCGCGGGGGAGGGGTCGTTGAAAGGAGGGTACTGTCAGGGTTTTTCCCTGTTGTTTGCCATGTGCTGCTGGCAGCCATTTTACTCACCTCTCTTCCTGACTATGGTGCATTGTGGGGGATGCTGCTCATTTTCTACACTTCCTTTTATGGCCAGACTGGTGTGCATCATCCATTCGAGACAGGATGCAATCTCAGAATTGTGATGTCAATTTTGCCTTTGCATTGTCTCAGACCTGTTTTTGAGAGTTACTGTGTATTACCTGGCTGCCTAACATCCTTCCTGATTCCTGATCCCTGGCTTGTTCCTGACTCTGCTGTTTTCCTTGTTCCTGATTCCGGCTCGTCTGATTATTCGCTTTGGCTCCTGACTCGGCTCGTCTGACTACCAGCTCTGGTTTTGACTCCTGGCTTGTTATTTGACTTGTGGACTTTTTATTATTTTTTGCTATTAATAAAGGTGTGATTATTTTTGCACTTCTCATCTCAGTCTGATTCCTGGCACCCTGACACTTTTTTAGACAAGCATTACCAATTTGTCGCTCTTCCGTTTGGCCTTGCGACAGCTCCAAGAATCTTTTCAAAGGTTCTCAGTGCCCTACTCTCTGTAATCAGAGAACAGGGTATTGCAGTGTTTCCTTATTTGGACGATATCTTGGTACTAGCTCATTCTTTACATTCTGCAGAATCTCACATGAATCAACTAGTGTTCTTTCTTCAAAGACATGGTTGGAGGATCAATTTACCAAAAAGTTCCTTGATTCCTCAGACAAGGGTTACCTTTTTAGGTTTCCAGACAGATTATGTGTCCATGACTCTGTCTCTAACAGACAAGAGACAATTAAAATTAATTTCAGCTAGTTGGAACATTCAGTCTCAATCATTCCCTCCAGTAGCTATGTGCATGGAAGTTTTAGGTCTCATGACTGCAGCATCGGACGCAATCCCCTTTGCTTGTTTTCATATGAGACCTCTCCAGCTTTGTATGCTGAATCAATGGTGCAGGGATTATACAAAGATATCACAATTAATATCCTTAAATACCAATGTTCGACTTTCTCTGACTTGGTGGTTAGATTACCATCGTATAGTTCAAGGGGCCTCTTTTGTTCGTCCAACCTGGACTGTGATCACAACAGATGCAAGTCTTTCAGGTTGGGGAGCTGTCTGGGGATCTCTGACAGTACAAGGGGTTTGGAAATCTCAAGAGGCGAGGTTACCAATTAATATTTTAGAACTCTGTGCTATTTTCAGGGCTCTTCAGGTTTGGCCTCTGTTGAAGAGAGAACCGTTCATTTGTTTTCAGACAGACAATATCACAACTGTGGCATATGTCAAACATCAGGGTGTGACTCACAGTCCCCAAGCTATGAAAGAAGTATCTTGGATACTTGCTTGGGTGGAATCCAGCTCCTGTCTAATTTCTGCGGTTCATATCCCAGGTGTAGACAATTGGGAAGCAGATTATCTCAGCCATCAGACTTTACATCCGGGGGAGTGGTTGCTCCATCAAGATGGGTTTTTTCAGATTGTTCAGATGTGGGGTCTTCCAGAAATAGATCTGATGGCTTTCCATCTAAACAAAAAACTTCCCAGGTACCTGTCCAGGTCCAGGGATCCTCAGGTGGAGGCAGTGGATGCGTTAGCAGTTCATTGGTGTTACCAACCTACTTATATTTTCCCTCCTCTAGTTCTTCTTCCAAGAGTGATCTCCAAGATCATCATGGAACAATCGTTTGTGTTGCTGGCCTCACAGGTTTTGGTATGCAGATCTTGTTCGGATGTCCAGTTGTCAACCTTGGCCACTTCCTTTAAGACCATCTCATGGTCCATTTTTCCATTAGGATCTCAAATCATTAAATTTAAAGGTATGGAAATTGAATGCCTAGTGCTTAGTCATAGAGGTTTCTCTGACTCTGTGATTAATACTATGTTACAGGCTCGTAAATCTGTTTCTAGGAAGATTTATTAACGAGTTTGGAAGACATATTTCATGGTGTTCTTCTCATAAATTTTGCTGGCATTCTTTTAGAATTCCTAGAATTTTACAGTTTCTTCAGGATGGTTTGCATAAAGGTTTGTCTGCAAGTTCCTTGAAGGGACAAATCTCTGCTCTTTCTGTTTTATTTCACAGAAAGATTGCTAAACTTCCTGATATTAACAGTTTTGTACAGGCTTTGGTCCGTATCAAGCCTCTCATTAAATCAATTTCTCCTCCTTGGAGTCTTAATTTGGTTTTGAAGGCTTTACAGGCTCCTCCGTTTGAGCCTATGCATTATTTGGACATTAAACTACTTTCTTGGAAAGTGTTGTTCCTTTTGGCAATCTTTTCTGCTAGAAGAGTTTCCAAATTATCTGCTCTTTCTTATGAATCTCCTTTTCTGATTTTCCATGAGGATAAGGCAGTTTTGCGGACTTCATTTAAATTTCTACCTAAGGTTGTGAATTCTAACAACATTAATAGAGGAATTGTTGTTCCTTCTTTGTGTCCTAATCCTAAGAATTATTTGGAGAGATCCTTACATTCTTTGGATGTTGTAAGAGCTTTGAAATATTATGTTGAAGCTACTAAAGATTTCAGGAAGACTTCTAGTCTATTTGTTGTTTTTTCTGGTTCTAGAAAAGGTAAGTAGGCATCTGCCATTTCCTTGGCATCTTGGTTAAAGCTTTTGATTCATCAGGCTTATTTGGAGTCCGGTCAGGCCCCGCCTCAGAGAAGTACAGCTCATTCTACTAGATCAGTCTCCACTTTGTGGGCTTTTAAGAATGAAGCTTCAGTTGATCAGATTTGCACAGCAGCAACTTGGTCTTCTTTGCATACATTTACTAAATTCTACCTGATTTATTTGCTTCTTCGGAAGCAGTTTTTGGTAGAAAAGTTTTTTAGGCAGCTGTTTCAGTTTGATTCCTCTGCTTATGTTTAAGGTTTTTTTTTCATTTATGAGAATAAACTTATATTTTGGGTCGTGGATTAATTTTTTCAGCGGAAAATGGCTGTTATTATTTTTATCCCTCCCTCTCTAGTGACTCTTCTGTGGAGTTCCACATCTTGGGTATTACTATCCCATACGTCACTAGCTCATGGACTCTTGCCAATTACATGAAAAAAAAACATAATTTATGTAAGAACTTACCTGATAAATTAATTTATTTCATATTGGCAAGAGTCCATGAGACCCACTCTTTTTATGGTGGTTATGATTTTTTGTATAAAGCACAATTATTTCCAATTTCCTTTTTTGATGCTTTTTACTCCTTTCTTTATCACCACACTACTTGGCTATTCGTTAAACTGAATTATGGGTGTGGTGAGGGGTGTATTTATAGGCATTTTGAGGTTTGGGAAACTTTGCCCCTCCTGGTAGGATTGTATATCCCATACGTCACTAGCTCATGGACTCTTGCCAATATAAAAGAAATTAATTTATCAGGTAAGTTCTTACATAAATTATGTTATTTCACATTCCAATGTTTGAAATATTTATTTATGAGTAAATAGAGCATATTCTATATATTCAATGGTATTTTGGTACAAAATATATCTACTGCTATATATATATATATATATATATATATATATATATATATATATATATATATATATATATATATCAGCCTGATGAAATGGCTCTGTGTAGCCGAGAAATGCGTTGCTGGTTTTTAAACAATTTTAATACATTTGTTTTATTTTTACCCTGCTGGAGCTGGTCTCCTTTTTTTCGCACACTGCCTATATCCATTTGAGTGATCGTTCTTTGGGATATCGCTCAATTTCACCGCTATCACACACCCTCCTAAGACTATCCTGACGATTGGAGCGTGGTGAGGAAGGTGTGTATGCAGATAGGATCCTGATTGGTCGCACGAACAATGTGATCGGCTGGGAGCTGTTGCAGTGTGTGGTCTACCGGGCGACAGTGAGGTCCCGGATTGCGATATCAGGCACGCCATAGTGCCGCTCCATTTGTGAGTATAAGTTTTATCACCTTAGTACATCTGGTTGTACCGACGATATCACCCTATTTTGGCGCCTTCTTGTTTCCTGCTTTTAGGTACTTCTATCGTTCACATTCATTTCGGAAGAGCAGCCTTTGTTTGGACTATTTGGACACTCATTCTACTAACATCTGAGCGCACATACATAGGGTTGATTACACCGTCCTTTTGTCTTTATTTTAATAATTTGTATTATATAGTGTTATTATGAGTGTAATTGTACTTTGCAATGTATTACAGTTAACCAGAACTCTGAGAACGCAGTAATCATTCAAGCGTAAATCACAATTGTGCTCCATCGATCGCATTTACTTTCAACGTTTATTACGAGCAGTAAACCTGACACAGGCAAACACCAGCAAAAAAAAAACCTTTTCGCTTGGGCGTAACTGTTAACGCGCCACTCGTAATCTGGTACTAAATACATTTCATGCACCTTTTTCTAACTATGGGTGCCTCCATTTTGGAACTTAGGTTTCATAGCAGGTATTTGAAGGAGAGCTGCTGCACAAGTGCAAAATACATCACCACTGGAATGCAGAAAAAGCTAGATTTTAATATGGCTGCACCCATGACTAGACAGAAGAGGGAAATATCCTCAATACTATGCTTATAAAATGTATAGAGGGCTAGATTACAAGTGACACTCTAACGTTAGCTTGCACGCAATATTGAAATATCCCACCCACGCCATCTTGCGCTTTTTTAACAAAATTTTGCTTTTCTGGTTAGCGCGACTATAGTCATCATGTAAAGGGTTAGGGTAAAAGATTACACCAAACGCAGCTTTCAACTTGTAATTTGCACACTAATCCAAGTGTGTTGAAAGTTTACTTTCCATTTAATTAGAAAAAAAAACTGCAATACAATGTCCTTTTAAAACTTTGTTACTTATTGCTTAAAAAGTAAATAAATAAAATATATTAGACAAAGAGCTGAAATATTTTGCCAAACATTTTGCAAAGTTGTGGGTTTGAGCTGTTCAATACAAATCAAATAAAAAAGAAATCTGTTATGGTTTTGTCTTTCCATGCAAGAAATTATTGACCTAAAGAGGAACATTAATCAATGATAACACTTTCCACAAGTCAAAAGGCCTATTCTCATAAGTACTGGTCATCAGAAAATCTCTCTGTAAAAGTCTTCCATTTGCTTAGTGTCTCCATCTATTTTCACTCTCATTCCAACAAGCAGACAAATCCACTCTCTATCAAATATACAATGCTTTCTTTTTCAAGTTCATTTGTACATGCAAATCTAAAAAAAATATATATATTAAAGCAATATTTAATTAAAAACATTTTTATGTTTTTTTTTTATTAAAGTCAAATATAAAATATAATTATTTTGAACATAGCAACATAGCTTTTGACAATAGATAAGAACCATTAAGGCTGTTCAAATTTCCTTCTGAAATTTGAGTTTTAAATGGATAGTCATATGCATATCTCTGACATTTTGAATTACATTGAAGTACATGTCCCTATTACCTCTATTGGAAGTCTTTTTAATTAATCAACCATAATTTTTATAAATAACTGCTATCCATCCTACTTGAACCATCCATTACTGTTGAACCTACTTCCATCCATCTTGATAATGGGCTAAACTTTGTGTGCCTGCTCATGTGCTATTGGATGGGATTGGAATGATTGAAATCCACCACCCTTTAGGTGGTGGAGAGGTTAACTAGCAGCGGTCTTAAGACTGCAGCTACTTAACTAGAATTTCAGGCTCACTCGTGTGAGCCTAAAACATTGAGGCCCCAAAGCTGCATTTGCAGCTTAATAAATGGAGCCTTATGGCTTCTATTTATCAAGCGGTGGAGGATGCTTTGGGGGAAATGTGGTGCAGGCCTGCTCATGAGTGCCTGCTTGCCTCAAGTTAAAAAGAAGCAATTGCAAGAGTTTAATCTTGCTTATCTCACATGCTTAATTGTGCGAGAGCCGGAGTGGTGCTGCACAAGCAGTTACTTGTGCAATAAAAAATGTGGGCAGTGGCAGCTCATTGCCTACTTACAGCAAGCATACCTCCCAACATTTGGGGCTAGGAACTATGGACTCAGGAGGTTGATGGGGGCATTGCTGTTTTTTGGACAGTGATGTGCATAAGAGAATGGGGGCATGTGTGGATAGTGGCATGGTCATAGGTGTATAATGGGTGGGATCACGGAAATGTCTTGTTGGTGGGCATGCCTGATTCGTTAGTTAGCATATTTAAGAAGAATTTGGGTGGAGCAAATGCAAATTCTGCAAGTTAGGACATATTTCTCTCTTGGTGGCAAAAGCAGGGCAGACCGCAGATATAGGGATATGTATTCACATTACATCAAATAAATGGAGTCCTGCCTTTTGCTTTTCTTTGCACTATATATATATATATATATATATATATATATATATAGAGAGAGAGAGAGAGAGAGAGAGAGAGAAGTGCACTCACAGGAACGAACAATCAGCTCAATGCCATTGTTAGCCTGTTTACCACCTGGGTTCAACTTCTTTTAGCCCAGTAATGCTTTTCACAGATTAGAACTTTCCTGTAGTATATCAGTCTGATCCCGCCTATTACGGTCAGTCCAGCACCAAAATACCAGGCAATTCCTCTCTGAACAAGGAACACAGCAACCCCAGATGATTGTTTCGACCTTCATATATTTATATATATATATATATATATACACACACAGTCATGGCCAAACATATTGGCAACCCTGCATTTCTGTCAGATAATGCACCACTTTGCCCAGAAAATTGTTGCAATTAAAAATGTTTAGGCATTTTTATATTTATTTGTTTGTTTGACTGGACAAAATAATTGGCACCCTCAATTTAATTTTTGGTAGCACACCCCTTGGAAAAAAATAACTGAAATCAATCGCTTCCTGTAATCATCAATGAGTTTTTTACACCTCTCTACTGGAATTTTGGACCGCTCTTCTTTCGCCAACTGCTCCAGGTCTCTCAGATTGGAAGGTTCCTTTTCCCAACTGCTGTTTTGAGATCTCTCCCCAAGTGCTCTATGGACTTGAGATCTGGACTCATTGCTGGCCAATTCAGCACTCCAGTGCTGTTAAACCATTTCTGAGTGCTTTTTGATGTGTGCTTTGGGTCATTGTCTTGCTGTAAGACCTCATGACCTCTGATGGAGACCCAACTTTCTGACACTGGGCCCTACATTGCAACACAGAATGATTTGGTTGTCTTCAGATTTCATAATGCCATGCACAGAGACAAGGCATCCAGTGCCTGAAGCAGCAAAGCAACCCCAAAACATTAGTTAACCTCCAACATGTTTGACTGTAGGGGCTGTATTTTTTTCTTTAAAAGCCTCATTCTTTTTCTGATAACAGTAGAATGATGGGCTTTACCATAAAGCTGTAATTTTGTTTCTTCTGTCCACAGCACATTCTCTCAAAAGGATTTCTTTCATGTAATTGGCAAGAGTCCATGAGCTAGTGACGTATGGGATATACAATCCTACCAGTAGGGGCAAAGTTTCCCAAACCTCAAAATGCCTATAAATACACCCCTCACCACACCCATAATTCAGTTTTACAAACTTTGCCTCCTATGGAGGTGGTGAAGTAAGTTTGTGCTAGATTTCTCCATTGATATGCGATTCTCAGCATTGTTGAAGCCCGATGTCAGAGGGACGTGAAGGGAGTATCACTTATTGAATACGATGATTTCCCTAATGGGGGTCTATTTCATAGGTTCTCTGTTATCGGTCGTAGAGATTCATCTCCTACCTCCCTTTTCAGGTCGACGATATACTCTCAATTTACCATTACCTCTACTGATAACTGTTTTAGTACTGTTTTGGCTATCTGCTATATGTGGATGGGTGTCTTTTGGTGAGTATGTTTTTATTATTTAAGACACCTCAGCTATGGTTTGGCACTTTATGCATTTATATAACGTTCTAAATATATGTATTGTATTTATATTTGCCATGAGTCAGGTTCATGTATTTCCTTCTGCAGACTGTCCGTTTCATATTTGGGGAATATAAACATTTTTTTTAAGAAATTTCTTTCTTACCTGGGGTTTAGTCTATTTTTCAATTGACTACTTCTTGCAAATTGCGGGCGGTATTAGGCCTGCAGGTGCGTCAAATGCTAAACTTTATTGTGTCATTCTTGGCGTGAGATTTTTTTTGGCGCAAAAAAATACGTCTATGATGCAACTTTGTCATTTCACACTGAAGCCTTACACACGGTTGCGTCATTAGTGACGTGAGTGTGTCATTTCCGGTTATTAGTGGCACCAAAAAAGTTTTTAGTCACGTTGTGCGTCATACTTGGCGCCAAACTTTTTCATTATTTCAATACCCCATTGATGTTTGCCTCTTGCCTTTTTCTCTATCAGAGGGCTATGCTATTTGCATTTTTTCCCATTCCTGAAACTGTCATATAAGGAAATTGATAATTTTGCTTTATATGTTGTTTTTTCTTTTACATTTTGCAAGATGTCTCAATCTGATCCTGCCTCAGAAGTTTCTGCTGGAACATTGCTGCCTGACATCGGTTCTACCAAAGCTAAGTGCATTTGTTGTAAAATTGTAGAAATTATTTCGCTGAATGTCATTTGTAATAGTTGTCATGATAAACTTTTACATGCAGATAGTGTATCCATCAGTAATAGTATATTGCCAGTTGTAGTTCCTTCAACTTCTAATGCACATGATATACCTATGAATTTTAAAGAATTTGTTTCTGATTCTATCCTGAAGGCTTTTTCTGCATTTCCACTTTCTAATAAATGTAAAAGGTCTTTTAAAACTTCTCATTCAGTTGATGAAATTTCAAATGACCAACAACATAATAATTTATGCTCTTCTGATGAGGATCTATCTGATACAGAAGATCCTTCCTCAGACATTGACACTGACAAAGCTACTTATTTATTTAAAATAGAGTATATGCATTCTTTATTAAAAGAAGTGTTAATTACTTTGGATATCGAGGTATCCAGTCCTCTTGACGTTAAGTCTAATAAACGTTTAAATGCTGTTTTTAAAGTTGATGGGACTATTTCTACTCTTGCTAAACGTACCACTATTCCTATGGAAGATAGTACTTCTTTTAAGGATCCTTTAGATAGGAAGCTTGAATCTTATCTAAGGAAAGCCTATTTATATTCAGGTCATCTTCACAGACCTGCAATTTCTTTGGCTGATGTTGCGGCTGCATCAACTTTCTGGTTGTAGAATTTAGCGCAACAAGAATTGGATTCTGACATATCTAGCATTATTCGCTTACTGCAATATGCTAATCATTTTATTTGTGATGCCATTTTTGATATTATCAAAATTGATGTTAGATCCATGTCTTTAGCTATATTAGCTAGGAGAGCTTTGTGGCTTAAATCTTGGAATGCTGATATGACATCTAAATCTAGATTATTATCTCGTTCTTTCCAAGGTAATAATTTATTTGGTTCTCAGTTGGATTCTATTATTTCAACTGTCACTGGGGGAAAGGGAGTTTTTCTGCCTCAGGATAAAAAACCTAAGGGTAAATCTACGGCTTCTAACCGTTTTCGTTTCTTTTGTCAAATAAGGAACAAAAACTTTATCCTTCCCCCAAGGAATCTGTTTCTAATTGGAAGCCTTCCTCAGATTGGAATAAATCCAAGCCATTTAGGAAACCAAAGTCAGCCCCTAATTCCATATGAAGGTGCAGCCCTCATTCCAGCTCAGCTGGTTGGGGCAGATTAAGGTTTTTCAAGGATATTTGGATAAATTCTGTCCAAAATCGATGGATTCAGAGCATTGCCTCTCAAGGGTATCGAATAGGATTCAGAATAAGACCTCCTGTGAGAAGATTTTTTCTCTCATGTATCCCAGCAAATCCAGTAAAAGCTCAGGCTTTCCTGAAGTGTATTTAAGACCTGGAGTCTTCAGGGGTAATCATGCCAGTTCCTTTTCAGGAACAAGGTTTGAGGTTTTATTCAAATCTATTCATTGTACCAAAGAAGGAAAATTTATTCAGACCAGTTCTGGATCAGAAAATTTTGAATCGTTATGTAAGAGTACCAACTTTCAAGATGGTGACTATAAGGACTATTCTGCCTTTTGTTCAGCGAGGACATTATATGTCCACATTAGACTTGCAGGATGCATACCTTCATATTCTGATTCATCCAGAACATTATCAGTTTCTGAGATTCTCTTTTCTAGACAAGCATTACCAATTTTTTGCTCTTCCATTTGGCCTAGCAACAGCTCCAAGAATCTTTTCAAAGGTTCTAGGTGCCCTACTCTCTGTAATCAGAGAACTGGGTATTGCAGTGTTTCCTTATTTGGACGATATCTTGGTACTAGCTCAGTCTTTACATTCTGCAGAATGTCACACAAATCAACTAGTGTTGTTTCTTCAGAAACATGGTTGGAGGATCAATTTACCAAAAAGTTTCTTGATTCCTCAGGCACGGGTCACCTTTTTAGGCTTCCAGATAGATTCAGTGTCCATGACTCTGTCTCTAACAGACAAGAGACGGCACCTTCAGTCTCAGTCATTCCCTTCATTGGCTATGTGCATGGAAGTTTTAGGTCTTATGACTGCAGCATCGGACGCGATCCCCTTTGCTCGTTTTCACATGAGGCCTCTACAGCTTTGTATGCTGAACCAATGGTGCAGGGACTATACAAAGATATCACAATTAATACCCTTAAATCCCAATGTACGACACTCTCTGACGTGGTGGGTAGATCACCATCGCTTAGTTCAAGGGGCTTCTTTTGTTCGGCCAACCTAGACTGTGATCACAACAGATGCAAGTCTTTCAGGTTGGGGAACTGTTTGGGGATCTCTGACAGCACAAGGGGTTTGGAAATCTCAAGAGGCGAGATTACCAATAAATATTTTAGAACTCTGTGCAATTCTCAGAGATTTTCAGTTTTGGCCTCTGTTAAAGAGAGAACCGTTCATTTGTTTTCAGACAGACAATATCACAACAGTGGCATATGTCAATCATCAGGGTGGGACTCACAGTCCCCAAGCTATGAAAGAAGTATCTTGGATACTTGCTTGGGTGGAATCCAGCTCCTGTCTAATCTCTGTGGTGCATATCCCAGGTGTAGACAATTGGGAGGCGGATTATCTCAGCTGTCAGACTTTACATCCAGGGGAGTGGTCTCTCCATCCAGATGTGTTTTCTCAGATTGTTCAGATGTGGGGTCTTCCAGAGATAGATCTCATGGCCTCTCATCTAAACAAGAAACTTCCCAGATACCTGTCCAGGTCCAGGGATGTTCTGGCGGAAGCAATGGATGCGCTGACACTTCCTTGGTGTTATCATCCTGCTTACATTTTCCCGCCTCTAGTTCTTCCAAGAGTAATCTCCAAAATCATCATGGAACAAATTATACAGCAGTACAAACAACTTGGTCTCATAACCACTAACATATCTTGTTTTGAAACAATACTGCATTCTGTAGTGTTTAATAGTGATGTTGCGAATTGTTCGCCGGCGAATAGTTCCCGGCGAACATAGCATGTTCGCGTTCCGAACATATGCAATGTTCGATCCGCCCCCTATTCATCATCATTGAGTAATACTTTGACCCTGTACCTCACAGTCAGCAGGCACATTCCAGCCAATCAGCAGCAGACACTCCCTCCCAGACCCTCCTACCTCCTGGACAGTATCCATTTTAGATTCATTTGGAAGATGGTTTCTTAGTGAGAGGAGGGATAGTGTAGCTGCTGCTGATTTTATAGGGAAATTGATAGCTAGGTTAGTGTATTCAGTGTCCACTACAGTCCTGAAGGACTCATCTGATCTCTGCTGTAAGGACAGCACCCCAAAAAGCCCTTTTTAGGGCTAGAACATCAGTCTGCTTTTTTTTTTTCCCTGTGTAATCTAATTGCAGTTGCCTGCCTGCCAGCGTGTGTGTCAGGCTCACAGCATATAATGTGCCAACTTGCCCAGTGCCACCACTCATATCTGGTGTAACAATAGTGTAAATTTAAAAAAAAAAACTTTTTTGACTGTGAAACATCAGTCTGCTTGTGTAATCTAATTGCAGTTGCCTGCCTGCCAGCGTGTGTGCCAGGCCCACTTGCCCAGTGCCACCACTCATATCTGGTGTAACAGTAGTGTAAATTTAAAAAAAAAAAAAACTTTTTTGACTGTGAAACATCAGTCTGCTTGTGTAATCTAATTGCAGTTGCCTGCCTGCCAGCATGTGTATCAGGCTCACAGCGTATACTGTGCCCACTTGCCCAGTGCCACCACTCATATCTGGTGTAACAGTAGTGTAAATTTAAAAAAAAAACTTTTTTGACTGTGAAACATCAGTCTGCTTGTGTAATCTAATTGCAGTTGCCTGCCTGCCAGCATGTGTGCCAGGCTCACAGCGTATACTGTGCTTACTTGCCCAGTGCCACCACTCATATCTGGTGTAACAGTAGTGTAAATTTAAAAAAAAAAAACATTTTGACTGTGAAACATCAGTCTGCTTGTGTAATCTAATTGCAGTTTCCTGCCTGCCAGCGTGTGTGTCAGGCTCACTGCGTATACTGTGCCCACTTGCCCAGTGCCATCACTCATATCTTGTTTAATAGTAGTGTAAGTGTACATTTAAAAAAAAAAAAAACTTTTTGGACTGTTAAACATCAGTCTGCTTTTTTGTGTCAGGCTCACAGCATATACTGTGCCCACTTGCCCAGTGCCACCACTCATATCTTGTTTAATAGTAGTGTAAGTGTACATTTGATGATGTTTTAAAGCACGTTATTCCAAACAATTTAGGAATGTTAGGTGATTTATGCCCTTTATGGATTAAAACCAGACTCTGAATCAACTATGTAATTTTCCATGGGAGTTTTGCCATGGATCCCCCTCCGGCTTGCCACAGTCCAGGTGTTAGTGCCCTTGAAACAACTTTTCCATCACTATTGTGGCCAGAAAGGGTCCCTGTTGGTTTTAAAATTCGCCTGCCTATTGAAGTCTATGGCGGTTCGCCCGGTTCACGAACTTTTGCGGAAGTTCGAGATCTCCGTTTGCGAACCCAAATTTTTAGGTTTGCGACATCACTAGTGTTTAATAGTTTAAATTTTGTTATAGACTTTGTGGCTTACAATTTCATATAAATTGAACAGCCTTAAAGGGATATTAATTCAAAATGTAATTTATCATAATCAATTATGCATAATAAAAAAAAATTGCAATGCAATTTCATTATTTTATATGCCAGCGTTTCCTGTAATTTAAAATTGTATTTAAAATTTAAATTGTAGTGTTTTTCACTCCCCCAGAAAGGCTTGGGTGTATTTCAAGAAATACAGGACCCTGATACTTCTACATTCTCCACTGTGATTTGCTGCTATTTCTAGAAGCTCAGTTATATATTTTGCTCCTAATTGGACACAGTAAAGGGCTATATTATGAGTGGAGCACTATTTTGCTCTCCCTCTCGCATGTTACTTGCTAATAAATTCTAATATCTAGGTTTGATATCAAATCTACATTTTCTCTTGGGGGTATATTTATTATAGTGCGAGTGGACATGATACAATGTAAATTTATTATGTCCACTGCACATCGATAAATGCCAACAGCATACGCTGTCGTCATTTATCATTGCACCAGCAGTTCACCAGAACTGTTTATGCAATGCCGCCCCCTGCAGAATTGCGGCCGCTAGTAGGGGGTGTCAATCAACCCGATCGTATCTGATCGGGTTGATTTCTGTCCGCCGCCTCAGATCAGGTGGACAAGTTATGGAGCAGCCTGAAGGCTCGCCGGAAACAAGGGGCATCAAGCTCCATACGGAGCTTGATAAATCAGCCTATATATCTCACTGGTTGTAACTTGGCCTCTTCATTAGAGTACATAGAGGTGTGCATGTGTCTTGAACAATGTGACAGACAATATAATTACCAATGAAACCCTATGGTAAACTGAACTAGTGATTATGACAGCTTTATAACTACAGGGAGTGCAGAATTATTAGGCAAATGAGTATTTTGACCACATCATCCTCTTTATGCATGTTGTCTTACTCCAAGCTGTATAGGCTCGAAAGCCTACTACCAATTATGCATATTAGGTGATGTGCATCTCTGTAATGAGAAGGGGTGTGGTCTAATGACATCAACACCCTATATCAGGTGTGCATAATTATTAGGCAACTTCCTTTCCTTTGGCAAAATGGGTCAAAAGAAGGACTTGACAGGCTCAGAAAAGTCAAAAATAGTGAGATATCTTGCAGAGGGATGCAGCACTCTTAAAATTGCAAAGCTTCTGAAGCGTGATCATCGAACAATCAAGCGTTTCATTCAAAATAGTCAACAGGGTCGCAAGAAGCGTGTGGAAAAACCAAGGCGCAAAATAACTGCCCATGAACTGAGAAAAGTCAAGCGTGCAGTTGCCAAGATGCCACTTGCCACCAGTTTGGCCATATTTCAGAGCTGCAACATCACTGGAGTGCCCAAAAGCACAAGGTGTGCAATACTCAGAGACATGGCCAAGGTAAGAAAGGCTGAAAGACGACCACCACTGAACAAGACACACAAGCTGAAACGTCAAGACTGGGCCAAGAAATATCTCAAGACTGATTTTTCTAAGGTTTTATGGACTGATGAAATGAGAGTGAGTCTTGATGGGCCAGATGGATGGGCCCATGGTTGGATTAGTAAAGGGCAGAGAGCTCCAGTCCGACTCAGACGCCAGCAAGGTGGAGGTGGAGTACTGGTTTGGGCTGGTATCATCAAAGATGAGCTTGTGGGGCCTTTTCGGGTTGAGGATGGAGTCAAGCTCAACTCCCAGTCCTACTGCCAGTTTCTGGAAGACACCTTCTTCAAGCAGTGATACAGGAAGAAGTCTGCATCCTCCAAGAAAAACATGATTTTCATGCAGGACAATGCTCCATCACACGCGTCCAAGTACTCCACAGCGTGGCTGGCAAGAAAGGGTATAAAAGAAGAAAATCTAATGACATGGCCTCCTTGTTCACCTGATCTGAACCCCATTGAGAACCTGTGGTCCATCATCAAATGTGAGATTTACAAGGAGGGAAAACAGTACACCTCTCTGAACAGTGTCTGGGAGGCTGTGGTTGCTGCTGCATGCAATGTTGATGGTGAACAGATCAAAACACTGACAGAATCCATGGATGGCAGGCTTTTGAGTGTCCTTGCAAAGAAAGGTGGCTATATTTGTCACTGATTTGTTTTTGTTTTGTTTTTGAATGTCAGAAATGTATATTTGTGAATGTTGAGATGTTATATTGGTTTCACTGGTAAAAATAAATCATTGAAATGGGTATATATTTGTTTTTTGTTAAGTAGCCTAATAATTATGCACAGTAATAGTCACCTGCACACACAGATATCCCCCTAAAATAGCTAAAACTAAAAACAAACTAAAAACTACTTCAAAAAATATTCAGCTTTGATATTAATGAGTTTTTTGGGTTCATTGAGAACATGGTTGTTGTTCAATAATAAAATTAATCCTCAAAAATACAACTTGCCTAATAATTCTGCACTCCCTGTAGAAGCACTGCAAAAAGGGACATGAAACCCAATATTTTTATTTCATTATTTAGATAGGGAAAACAATTTTAAAAAGTGTACAGTTAACTTCTATTATCAAATTTGCTTTGTTCTTATATTATTCTTTGTTTAAGAGATGCTTATGTAGTGGCTGCCTTTAAAATGACTCTTCTACCAAAGTTGACCTATCTTTTTCGAACCCTGCCAATTCCTATATCCAAATCTCTCATCGCAAAGTTTCAGATGCTCTGCATCAAATTTATTTGGAAATTTAAACACCCACGAGTTGCCACAAAAATTTTACAGTTACCAGTGCTGAGTGGAGGCACTGGCGCTCCCAACTTGGCATGTTATCATGAAGCATCAAGATTAGCCCATATTCTCCCATGGAACACAGACACCTCAGAGTGTAAATGGTGGAGAATAGAAAAGGCGACTCTCCCTGATTCACTCATCCTTTCAGATCTGCTGTGGATTCCTAAACATACCCGAACCTCTTTCGAAATGCAGAACTTAATAGTCCTTTCAGCGCTACGCTTCTGGGATAAAATTCGACACCTCTCCCAGATTGCTCCGCATCCCTCACCGATTCATACGTTATCGGGCCTTCTCTGGGCCCTTAGAGATTTGAACCCTTCGCTGTGGCACTCGCATGGCATCTCCACTATAAATGATCTCTTTCCAGGTGGAAAATTAATATCACCAACCATTTTTTTGCTCTACATACCATCCTACTCAGCTACTCCAATTTGAGTTTTGGAGGTTGAGAAGCTTACTCCAGTCATGGGGATTTATGGTTTTCCCCTTACGTACTATTACTAATTGGGAACAACGTTGAGCTACGGCCCGGAAAATTCCCAGATCATTATCAATTTCTTATCAAGACCTGCTAAATCCTCCAACTTTTTATAAATCACCCTATATTATATCATGGGAAAAGGCCTTGCACTTTCATGCCTCCCAGGAAGAATGGTCTGGGGCCACCCTACTCACAAAGCAAGCTCTTCACTGTATTACTTTATTGGAGTTATATCTTAAAATCTGTACTCAATGGCATCTCACCCCCCTGAGACTCTTTAAGATATCTTCTTTAAACTCACCACTATGTTGGAGGGGATGCGGGGAGGTGGGCTCGCAGTCTCATATGTGGTGGGGACGCCCTGTACTGCAGCCTCTCTGGAGCACGCTGTCTCGCAGGTGCCTAACCCTGAACCCTACTATGTGGACTAAACCGCAAACTATACTTTTTCATCTGTCCATAGAGTCTCCCCTCACTCCCAAAGGCTTGCTTGCCATCTATCTGTTGATGGCAACCAAGCTATCTATCGCTCGACTATGGAAACAGCCTACACTCCCCACCTGGAGTGATATTGCTTAGACTATGGACTATTTGGAATGTATGGAGAGCCCTATCTTCACCATCAATAATAAGATAAATCTCCATTGTCAGGCATGGGAAGCTTGGAGGCAAATAAGGTAGGCCTGGAAATAAGGTCATATTGGAGTCATACTGAGCATGCAGGACAATTCTGTGTCCTTTATTACCTTTTTCTTTCTCTCTCATCCTCTCCTTCTTTTTTTTTTTTTTCTTCTTCTTCTTTCCCGACACTCCGCTACACATTTATGTCCTCCTTACAGTATTGTATTTACTAAAATGCCCTTGGTTAAGGGATACTACTACATTCTTTTGTCTACAATATACACTGTGCTGTACCATGACCCTTTATATTATTTCATGCATTTATTGTATATTGGAACTTTTGGTATTCCATTTATATTGCCACCAACGTTGTACCTTTAAGATTTTATTTGCTGTATCTCTGGCATGTACTAATAAAGATTTGAAAACTAAAAAAAAAAAAAGAGATACTTATGTAAGTTAGCGTGTACATGCCTGTAGAACTACATGACAGGATATAGTGCTGCAATATAATGTTCTTACTAATGTATAACATTGTTGTAAAATTGCAGGCATATAGTGCTGCAGACACATGCACACTCCTGAGCTTACACCTCTGCTTTTCAACAAAGGATAGCAAGAAAATTAAGAAAATTAAATAACAGAAATAAATTGGAAAGTTGTTCTTTCTGAAACATGAAACAAACAAATTTGGGTTTTATGTCCCTTTTAATACTGAAGAATGTTTAACCACAAGCTCAGAGTCAATCTGTCTTAGGAGACTTATAAACAGAATATGCAGAGCTGTTTGTTCTTTCATGTAGATTTTTTTTTTAATTCTACATTCTATCAGAATCATGAAAAGTTTAATGTTATGTCCCTTTAAATATTTGTGGGTTATTAGTCAAATAGATTTTACATCTCATAAATCAACACAGCTTATGCTCTTCATTTACTTATTTGCTAAATCTCCTGTCTATCAAAAGCTGGCAAGTGTATGCACGCATCCACAAGTGTGTTCTATACTAGATAAATATTTATAAATAGTTGGGCCATATATTAAGGAATGTCATTTTTACAGTACTATCAAACACATCAATATAAGCATTTGCAATATACATGTGCGCATTGTAAATATAGACCTTTACAAAAAGCTATAATTTTACATTACAATCTATCAAGCCAGCAGCATTGTTTTTCAGTTAAGAATATACTTTTAACCTTACATTGGAAGAACCATATCAAAGCAGTCAGTATTTATATGCAAAAGCTACTTCTAAAAATGATAAAGAGATTACTGCTTAATTCTTACTTTTACCAAAGTATACAAAGTTCTGAAATGTCATTCAGTGTTGTTTAATGTTGTTTTATGCAAAAAATTACTTGTTCTATTTCACAAGCACATGTCATTTTTGCTTATTGACCCTACATTTAGCCACCAATCAGTGCTATACAGGTGCTGAACCAAAAATGGGCAGGTTCCTAAGCTCACATTCCTCCGTTTAAAGTAGATATACCAAGAGAACAAAGAAAAATTGATAATAGGAGTGAAATAGAAAGTTGCTTAAAATTGAATGCTCTGAGGCCTATTTATCAAGCCGTCAACTGTGCTGCATTCGCCGGCACCAATACGCTCGCCTGACACCGCCTAACATCGCGGCCGCGGACCTGAATACGCTCTCCTTATTTATTAAAAACGCTGTCAAAAAGCCGCACACCAAGTATGGGGCGAAGAGCAGTGAACTGTTGTTAACTAACAGTCATCGATCTCGCCGCAATTTGGCTTTTTCTCAGCACCGCCAGTATACTAAAATGTTTAACCCCTATCCCGCCGCTCCCGGACCCTGCCGCAACTAAATAAAGTTATATTCTACTTTGTGTCCAATTTATATTTTTTGTACCAGCACCATTCCCTTCAGTTAATATTAGTGATTAGTAGATTTGCCAGAATATATTTCACTATCTATATTTTAAGGGAAAGCCTTTGTAGTGCCATTGTTCTTGTGTTGTATAATACACATTCCTTATTTTGTTTGAGGCATTTTATTTTGACTCCCCTACCCCCCTCTATCGGAAACATTTCTGCGTACACCCATATTTGAAACATATTGTAATTTTCATTTCAGCCTCTTCTGGAAATCAAGAGGTAATCAGTTGATCAATTTTCCCTTTATAATCTCACTTAACTACTGATAATTTTCTGATGTACCTATTTGCCGCTTAGCATCTTCAATATAAATCTTGTTGTTCAACAGCACAGTTTTCTCAGTTTCATCTTTTTTTTTTTTTTTCCTTTGTCACTTTAAAGTATTTATGTTTCAGTGGGGTTTATAATGCAGATCAGTCGAGAATCCTAAGGCTAGGAACTGATCTTCTGTGTTGTCCTTCCTTACAAACCCACATGGACTTTAGCCACATATCTTAGAAAATATGCCTCAGGATAGATGTTAGAAAATAGAAATAGTTTTGAGAGAAATTATATTATTCAGTCACTATCCTTGTATCTTTAGTGTGAAAGGACTATGAAGAAATGCATATTTTGGCTAACTCTGTTCTTATGCAGTAATGCAGTATACATTTCATTTAGCTGCATACACTACAGTCTTGTATCATCTATTATTATGATTTTATGAAGATACACAAACGCATGTGTATATATATATATATATATATATATATATATATATATATGTGTGTGTATACAGTATATATATATGTGTGTGTATGTATATATATAAATACATTAATCACTATTCACATTAACACTCATTGTTTGATGTTCTTAATGATAGATATTGGGGATTCAGTTATTTATTTGTTAATGTTATTCAAAATATTATAGTTGATCAGTCAAACAGTTATAATTGCATTCCTCCGAACTCACAATGTTTAATATATGTCATTTGGTAGGGTCAATAAAAATGAGTGCAAGTCCTCTTGGTCATAATTAAAAGTATGTTACCCCTGGCTAAACATTAAGCCACATACACATTAATAGGAGTATACACCATTTTATGTTCAAGTGGGGCTCCATTATAGACTCCAAGAACAGTCACACATATTAGCACCACGCACACACTTTTATCCGGTATGTAACATAACAGAATGGTATGATACCAAGTAACTAAAGGGTTAAAGTGGTTCTCCAATAGTGATGTCGCGAACCTAAAATTTTGCATTCGCGAATAGCGAACGCAAACTTCCACAAATGTTCGCGAACCGCCATAGACATCAATAGGCAGGCGAATTTTAAAACCCACAGGGACTCTTTCTGGCCACAAAAGTGATGGATAAGTTGTTTCAAGGGGACTAACACCTGGACTGTGGTATGATGGAGGGGGATCCATGGCAAAACTCCCATGGAAAATTACAAGGTTGATGCAGAGTCTGGTTTTAATCCATAAAGGGCATAAATCACCTAATAAAATAAATTTAATACTCATATTAATATAAAAAAAATTATGAGGAACCTTACTTTAAAACGTTTTTTACATGAAAAGTCCTCTTGAAAAAGCCTCAATCAATAGAGTTAAAACAAAACAAGATAATATTGTCCACACTAACCTTAGATTAAAGTCAACGTTTAACCCAGTCTCGGCAAAAGGAAACTATCTGGAGACGTTTGAGCAAATGGCCTTAAGGGATCTAAAGAAAAGTCAGCCATCAAAATTTTTAAAAAAGAATATGACCAAAAAAGACACACTTATTTTAGAAAAACTACAAAAGAATTGTGAGATCACCATCAAGCCCGCCGACAAGGGCGGCGGGATTGTAGTGATGGACACTAGTCATTATGAATTAGAAGCTATGAGACTGTTGGGTGACAATAAAACATATAAACATCTTGATTTAGACCCTACAAATAATTTTACCACTGCTCTTAAAAAATTAATAATAGAAGGAAAAAATTTGGGAATACTAAATGGGAAGGAAGTGGAGTTCCTGGACCCTGTTCATCCTAGGGTCCCGGTATTCTACTTCCTTCCCAAGATACATAAGAATCTGACTCGACCACCGGGTAGACCAATTATTTCGGGTATAGGGGCATTATCCTCAAATCTTTCACAGTACGTTGATACCTATTTACAGAAATTTGTCAAAAAACTAGACTCATATTTAAAAGACTCGACGCAAGTCCTCAACATTTTAGAACAGATAGACTGGCATGATAATCTCATTTTAGTTACTGGAGATATAACTTCATTATATACTATAATAGATCATGAGAAGGGTATTAAGGCTATTAAGAAATATTTAGACACTGATCCAGACATGAAGTCAGAGCAAAAAGATTTTCTACTAAAGAGCATAGCTTTTATATTGAAAAATAATTATTTTATGTACAACGACAAGTTTTATCTACAGATAGAGGGTACCGCTATGGGCACGAGGTTCGCACCAAGTTACGCCAACCTGTTTGTTGGCAGCTGGGAAGAGTCTTTCTTCCAGGATGGTGACTATGGTGCGAACCTCGTGCTCTATAGGCGGTACATCGATGATGTCCTGATAATATGGCGGGGGTCCGAAGTAGAGTTATTAAATTTGTTTTCTGATATGAATGCCAACAATATGGGTATGCATTTTACATTTGATTATAGTAAAGAAAGTGTTGTCTTCTTAGACTTAGAAATTATGGCTATTAATAGGAGTTTGGAAACAAAGACACATTTTAAGGAGGTGGACTCCAACAATTTTATACATGCTAATAGTTGCCACCTCCAACAATGGAAGGATAATATCCCTGTTGGCCAAAGTCTGAGAATAAAAAAGAACTGTTCCAGACCCTCAGATTTTGAGAATCAAATCATAACTCTAATTGATAAATTTAAAGATAGGGGATATAATGATGAGGTTGTAAATAGGGCCGTAAATAGGGCAAGGGAGACAGATAGGGGAGCACTCCTTTCATATAAACAAAAACACCCCAATGAAAATACAGAAAAGATAAATGTCCCATTTATTATGGAATATAACATTGATCATGGTATTATGAGAAAGATTTTAAATAAACATTGGTCCATACTTAAAGCTGACCCCATATTGGGAAGTTCACTTCCAGATAAACCCAGAATGATTTAAAAAAAAAAAAAAAAAAATTAAATCCATTCTGGCACCTAGTGCTCGAAATGGAAATAAAAACTATGCTTCACACAAAAGAATTTATATGGAGAAAAGATATCCGTTTTTTTTCCCTGCTACTCCTGCAAGGCGTGCAAGCATAGCGATAAAAGAAGTACTATAAATTTGCACAAGTTAGGAGATGAAATTATCATTAAGGAATGTATCAGGTGCTCAACCAAAGGGGTAGTCTATGTTATTAAATGCACATGTAATCTGGTGTATTTTGGAGAGACTAAAAGAATGATAAGAGATATAATAAGGGAACATCTCTTATGC
This sequence comes from Bombina bombina, assembly GCF_027579735.1. Classification (NCBI taxonomy): domain Eukaryota; kingdom Metazoa; phylum Chordata; class Amphibia; order Anura; family Bombinatoridae; genus Bombina; species Bombina bombina. The sequence goes on along the minus strand of NC_069505.1, from coordinate 329,925,417 downwards.
ATTGAGAAAGGAGTTGAGGACACTAATCTGTACAAGCATTTTAAACATACACATAATGGGAACACAAAAGATTTAAAATATTGGGGGATAATGCATATTAAGCAGAATTGGAGAGGAGGAAACATAGAAAAATTTCTAAAACTAAAAGAGGCTGAATTTATATATAAGTATGACACATTATATCCTGCGGGTCTAAACTCTGAGTTGGACATCTCCCCTTTTTTATTAGACTAGCTAATGTCGTTACTGGTTAGACTAAGATATTACTAATTTTAAGTCCCCTATATTTATTTGTTTTATCTTTGTATCATACATGTATATTGTATTTTCTTAGTGTCAATTCATGACATATTATAGTTATGCTGCTAGTAAATTATGTTAATGCATTAATTCAGTATTAATTTAGTATACTTTTTTATATTTTTAATTTTTTATATTTTTTATATCAAATTATCTATTTAATGTTATGAAATAAACTGCATAGGATTGGTTGCCTCACTATTTAGGTTTGCCAATACCACCTTAAATATTGAAAAAGGATTTTTTTGCAATTCAAGATAAATTCCACCTTTAGTAACTACCAATGAACTTTGGACCAATGAGAATTGGGATACACCTTTAAAAAGGTGCATATGCTGTGACTAACTCATCTTGAAAAAGCCCTGTATAGGGAGAAACGCGTTGATGAAGTCACAACTATAGTTATTCTATCTACATTCTAAGCTGGAGCTACACTTGTGAGTGTGCATTGCTGTTGGAAGTCGTTACCCTTTGTACAATAAAGAATCAGCAATTGTTAGCTGGACCGGCAGAGACTGACATTATTGGCAAGCAAGGTCGACATAATCTGACAAGGGTACTACTGCACGGAACTTTTCCGCAGAGTGAAACCAGAGCTCCTCCGTTTGAGGATTGGACAGAGCTAATTCTTCTACACATCACTCCTTCAAAGGTATCTTGCGTGTTGTTATACACTTAAGAGCAGATACTTTGGTAGCGGAAATTCAGTTACCTTCTAAAGCCGCTCCGATAAAGGACCAATCAGGAGGCTGATACAGGACAGCGCCCATAAAGGTGACGTCACCCCGCTACGGCGGTAACTTTGATCACAGAGACTTCAGAGCACAAACAGTGTGGGGGTAAGCCTGCGGTTGATCGCTAGCTGAGAGTATGAACTTTGGAAATCACTCCTGTTAACTTTCCAACTTGAACTGTTATTAGTTCCACTGGTCCACATTAACGGATCTTCCTATATATATTTTTTATGTGGTGGCAACCTGAATTTTATTTTTATTTTTAACGGAGACGTCCGTTAGTTTTATTCATTTATACAATTTATAATAGAATTGTCTAATACTTATCTTTTGTGTTTTATGAAGTATATTAAATTGGCATAACCCCTTTTTTAAATGTAAGATTTGGTCTCATTTTTCAATCATAGTACCTTATACATATTAAGAACACTAGTGCACTATTTAAAGGGATACACTTGGTAACTTGAAGTATTAAGTATTTCATTTTCTACTAAATATACACCATTAGTGAATGGCACTTTGAATTAATTTAGATTTTGTTTTTGATAGCACTTTTCTACTTGCAGGATATACCTGGTTTTATTGTATTTATATTCACATTTAGCGTTACTTCACCTTCAGCTTTTTAGCGCTCCTGTTTTCTGTTATTTCATATTACTAGTATCTGGCCTATATTAGGGACCTTTAGGTCTTTTCAGGAGTTTGGTGAATCACCCTGCGCTCACATTTAACCTTTATTTTTGCATAAATCACCTAACATTCCTAAATTGTTTGGAATAACGTGCTTTAAAACATCAGGTATGATGTTGTATCGATCAGGTAGTGAAATGTACACTACTGTTTTAGCAGATATGACTTGCACTGGTGTGACACTGTGCCCTGGCAGGACCTGGAACGCACACGTGTGAGGGAAACTGACTGCTATTATTTCACAATAAAAAAGGTTGGTTTTTTTTTAAATGTATGTACACTACTGTTTTAGCAGATATGACTTGCACTGGTGTGACACTGTGCCCTGGCAGGACCTGGAACGCACACGTGTGAGGGAAACTGACTGCTATTATTTCACAATAAAAAAGGTTGGTTTTTTTTTTATGTATGTACACTACTGTTTTAGCAGATATGACTTGCACTGGTGTGACACTGTGCGCTGGCAGGACCTGGAGCGCACACGTGTGAGGGAAACTGACTGCTATTATTTCACAATAAAAAAGGTTGTTTTTTTTAAATGTATGTACACTACTGTTTTAGCAGATATGACTTGCACTGGTGTGACACTGTGCCCTGGCAGGACCTGGAATGCACACGTGTGAAGGAAACTGACTGCTATTATTTCACAGTAAAAAAAGTTTTTTGTTTTTATTTTAAATGTACACTACTGTTTTAGCAGATATGACTTGCACTGGTGTCACACTGTGCCCTGGCAGGACCTGAAACGCACACGTGTGAAGGAAACTGACTGCTATTATTTCAAATTAAAAAAAGGTTGTTCTTTTTTTTTAAATGTACACTACTGTTTTAGCAGATATGACTTGCACTGGTGTCACACTGTGCCCTGGCAGGACCGCAAACGCACACGTGTGAAGGAAAATGACTGCTATTATTTCAAATTAAAAAAGTTTTTTTTTTTTTTTTAAATGTACACTACTGTTACACCAGATATGAGTGGTGGCACTGGGCAAGTGGGCACAGTATACGCTGTGAGCCTGGGCTGGCAGCCAGCCTGCAATTAGATTACACAGGGAAAAAAAAAAAAGCAGACTGATGTTCTAGCCCTAAAAAGGGCTTTTTGGGGTGCTGTCCTTACAGCAGAGATCAGATGAGTCCTTCAGGACTGTAGTGGACATTGAATACACTAGCCTAGCTATCGATTTCCCTATTAAATCAGCAGCAGCTACACTGTCCCTCCTCTCACTAAGAATGCAGGCTCCGAATGAATCTAAAATGGATGCTGTCCAGGAGGTGGGAGGGTCTGGGAGGGAGTGTCTGCTGCTGATTGGCTGGAATGTGTCTTGTGACTGTGAGCTACAGGGTCAAAGTTTACTCAATGATGACGAATAGGGGGCGGATCGAACATCGCATATGTTCGCCGTCCGCTGCGAACGCGAACATGCTATGTTCGCTGCGAACTATTCGCGGCAGAACTGTTCGCGACATCACTATTCTCCAATTCAGGAAAATGTGATTTTAATTAACCAATTATCAATGCATATACATTTTTAGCTGTTGCAGCGTCAGATCAGAGGTCTATGGCTATGGCTCTTGCGGGCTGAAACGCGTAAAACCTGATCTGTCGCCTTTTTTGGACCACCCACAAGTTGTGTGACTAATGCTTTTAATGATCTATTGATCGAAATAAAGAATTTTCTTTTACTGCTAACTCACGACTGGATTCTTGCTTTCTTCATTGGATATATATATATATATATATATATATATGTATGTACAGTATATATGTGTATATATATATATATATATATAATTCATGGTGAAGTAAAGAAGTTTATATAAGAATTAAGTAAATTTACTCTCATCCTTTGCTTTAAACTGTTCAATTTTAGAGGAATGCAAAAGACAGAGTAATAAGAACTAATCCAATTTGTCTAGAATGCTGTGTTTGCATAGAGGTAGTTTTAGATACAAATATGATGATATTGGATCTTATGATCTTACAATAAAAGATTCAGGGTAGAAAAATGAACACATGAGAGCTAGCAGCAAGGCTTACATACATACCAGAATTCCAATTACTTGTTGTAATTAGATAATTTCCAGCCAATCTCTACTCTGCTTGAAAATCTTTATTTGAAAATATGCCAATATAACATGATGAATCTTATAGTAAAAAGCTATAAAAAGGAGATGGAACTAATCTTAATATATCATTTAATTTATTATTTGCTGAATATATTAATATATATTAATATATATATATATATATATATGTGTGTGTGTGTGTATGTGTATATATTTATATATATATATATATATATGTGTATGTATATATATATATATATATATATATATATATATATATATATATATATATATATATATATATATATATATAAAACACATAGAGAAAGTCTAGCACTTGCTTGCAAGCTCTCAGCTAAGATTAAAAGCAAAACTGGAAGCTTTAGTGACTGCATCTGGCCAAATGGGACAAGCCCAAGTACCACGTCAAGGTCTCTCCCAATGTACATTTCTGTGAAAGGGAAAAGTGATTCCAGAAATGCTGCTTTTGCATTGAAAGACAGTGCCAGATTTTCTATGTGTTGCGTTAATCATTTTTTTTCATGGGTAATGGGATGTGCACCCAATCCAGTTTGAGAGTAAAGGCTGTGGGGCCAATTTAACAATTTACAGACGGACATGATCCACTGTAACGGATCATGTCTGCTGCACATCGATAAATGCTGAAAGCATATGCTGTCGGCATTTATCATTGCACAAGCATTTCTAGTGAAATGCTTGTTCAATTCCGCCCCCTGCAGATTTGCGGCCAATCGGCGGCTAACAGGGGGTGTCAACCCGATCATATCCGATCAGGCTGATTGCTGTCTGCCACCTCAGAGGTGGTAGACGAGTTAAGGAGCAGCGGTCTTAAGACTGCTGCTTCTTAACTCTTGTTTCCGGTGAGACATTGTTCTTCCTCTGTTAACCATGGTTACCTGCAAGGAAACATGTGCAGTCATCATTGCTTTGCACAAAAATGGATTCACTAGCAAGGATATTGCTGCTAATAAGATTGCACCTAAGTCAACCATTTATCGGATTATCAAGAACTTCAAGGAGAGAGGTTTAATTGTTGTGAAGAAGGCTTCAGGGCACCCAAGGAAGTCCAGCAAGTGCCAGGACTGTCTCCTAAAGTTGATTCAGTTGCAGGATCGGGGCACCACCAGTGCAGAGCATTCTCAGGAAGGAGTGTGAGTGCATGTGCACGCACAGTGAGGCAAAGGGTTTTGGAGGATGGCCTGGTGTCAAGAAGGGCAGCAAAGAAGCCACTTCTCTCCAGGAAAAAACATCAGGGAGAGACTAATATTCTGCAAAAGGTACAGGGATTGGACTTCTGAGGACTGGGGTAAAGTCATTTTCTCTTATGAATCCCCTTTACGATTGTTTGGGTCATCTGGAAAAAACCTTGTCCAGAGAAGAAAAGGTGAGCACTACCATCAGTCCTGTGTCATGCCAACAGTAAAGCATCCTGAGACCATTCATGTGTAGGGTTGCTTCTCAGCCAAAGGAGTGGGCTCACTCACAATTTTGCCTAAGAACACAGCCATGAATAAAGAATGGTACAAAAACATCCTCCAAGAGCAACTTCTCCCAACCATCCAAGAACAGTTTGGTGACAAACAATGTCTTTTCAAGCATGATGGAGTACCTTGCCATAGGGTAAAAGTGATAACTAAGTGGCTTGGGGAACAAAACATTGAAATTTTGGGTCCATGTCCAGGAAAGTCCCCAGACTTTAATCTCATTGAGAACTTGTGGTCAATCCTCAAGAGGTGGGTAAACAAAAAAAAAACATATATTCTGACAAACTCCAAGCATTGATTATGCAAAAATCGGCTGCCATCAATCAGGATGTGGCCCAGAAGTTGATTGACAGCATGCCAGTGCGAATTGCAGAGGTCTTAAAAAAGAAGGGTCAACACTGCAAATATTGACTCTTTGCATAAACTTAATGTAATTGTCAATAAAAGTCTTTGACACTTATGAATTGCTTGTAATTATACTTCAGTATACCATAGTAACATCTGTCAAAAAGATCTAAAAACACTGAAGCAGCAGACTTTGTGAAATTAATATTTGTGTCATTCTCAAAACTAACAAAATCTAACTATCTATCTATCTATCTATCTATCTATCTATCTATCTATCTATACACACTTGGCAGTAAGACTTAAATGGTAATCAAACTCTAATTGAGTCAGCAGATAAGAACCATAGACCTAACAAGGATGCCTATATTTCCTATAAATTTTAAGCTTAATTAGACACAAATGGACGAAAAAAATTGTTTCAGATTTTTCCCAGGGTTTGTTTCATCAAAATGTATTTCATTGACTGTTTTGTTCATCAGAATATCCCTTAAATAAATTGTACCTGAAATTAGTTTGCTATTACTTCCAAAGGAAAGCTAATAGAAAACAAATTTTAATAAATAGCATACATCATTGTAGAGTTTTGAAGAACCACATCATACAACAATGGTTTTAGACTTGGAGAAGGCTTTTATATATACTCCAGCATCAGTGGATTCTAGGAGGGGTAGCAGTACTGCAGCAGAGCCTTGGAGGAGCAGCAGTAGGCAACAGCAGTATTGGAGGAGGCTTTTTTATACTTTAGAAGGGGAGTCTAACAGCAGCACCAGTTTTAATGAAGTAAGCCTATGTATTAGATTTTATATACAAACCCCAATAATACATCTTCAAGGAAGGCTATCAAATAGCTGTAGGAAAAAAAGGGAGGTTAGTGGCTTTGTACGGAAAAGCAAATATTAAAGTAACAGAAATTGTAGAAACCAATGTCAATGAAGAAAGTGTTTGGGCAACTATTGAAACTGAAGGGAAAGGATGGGCTAGGTTATAGCAGTGGGGGACTTTAATATGCCTGATGTAGAATGGGGAGTACCAGTTGATAAATCAACTAGAAGTAAGTGTATGATGGAATCTTTGAAATGGGATTCTCTAGAACAACTGGTAAAAGAACTAACACTTACAAGAGCTATATTAGATTTAGTACTTACAAACAGTGATATAGTAGCTGAAGTGTCTGTGGGTGAGAAGTTAAGTCTATTGATCATCAGTCTGTACGGTTTAAAATTCAGGCAAATGTACCGTGCAACCACAGTAAAACAGGTGATTTTTCTTACATGGGCAAATACCTAAATGATTCTCTAAAAGGTTTGTATATATATAGTCCCACAAATCATCCGATAGAGTGAATGCCATAAATGGGCGAACACCATTTTTTTATGTTTTGTTAGTAATTAAAACTGTTAGATAATATATCTTATGTGTGCTGGTTTTTATTTCCCTCTCTTTTATAGGGGATTATTATATGCCCTATATTTCTTTCTGCTGATTATTATATGATTATCTAAAAGGGATGGCAACAATTACATGAGTACAAGAACAGTGGAAATATTTTTAAAACACTATTCTAGACACTGTATTAAGCTAGTTTGTAAAAGAAAAAGAAAAGTAATATGGTTTTCAAGAAAAGTAGCACATGCAGTGAAGACAAAAAAGAGAATCTATAAAAAATTCAAACACACTGGCCCAAAAGAGGATAAGGGAAAATTTAGATTAATCAGAAAGGCTAAAGCTGAAGAGAAAATAGCACTATCAGTAAAAAAAAAAAATGGTGACAAAAGCTTCTTTAGATATATCAGTGAAAGGAGAAAAATTGGATGATAGAGTAATGGAAGGAGATAAACAAGTAGCAAACTGTCTAAATAATTACTTTTGTTCAGTCTTTTTAACAGATTGTAAAGATAGTGAAATACTATTAAAGTGACAGTCAAGTCCAAAAAAAAGCTTTCATGATTCAAATAGGGCATGTAATTTTAAACAAATGTTGACTTGGTATTCTTAGTTGAAAGCTAAACCTAGGAGGTTCATATGCTAATTGCTTAGACCTTGAAGGCCGCCTCTAATCTAAATGCATTTTGACCATTTTTGACCACTAGAGGGCGTACATTCATGTGTTTCATATAGATAAAATTGAGCTCATGCACGTGAATTTGTTTCATATAGATAAAATTGAGCTCATGCACGTGAATTTACAGAGGAGTGAGCACTGATTGGCTAAAATACAAGCATGCCAAAGGAACTGAAATAAGGGCGCATTCTGCAGAGGCTTAGATACAACGTAATTACAGAGGTAAAACAAGTAAAGGTATACCTCACTTTACAGCGCTTCACTTTACAGCACTTCGCTAATATAGCGCTATGTGGAGCTGAAGTTCAACCTCCAAGGATTTTGAAACAGTGCTGCAATTATTGTGAGATTGCGAGAAAAGTGACTGACACTATTTTGTTATGCTTAGTTCACTCTGTTTACAGCATTACAGTGCAATCTGTGTCACAGTGCTATAGTCTGGCAAATTGTACTACAGTAATTGTCACTATTTTACACTATTTTATTTATTGAATACTAATTGAATACTGTGCCGTGCTAGTGTTAAACTAAATGTAGCACTATTGCACCCCTAATATATGTTAGTTCAAACTTGTTTTCAAGTCTTTAAACACACTGGCAAGTAAAAAGAAAGCTAAAACTGCCTTGTTTCACTTTAAGGTGGTTTTTACTTTAGAGCGGGGCTCCGGTCCCTAACCCGCTGTATAAGTGGGGTATACCTGTATTATTACAATTGTATTGGTTATGTTACTTTAAAGGATTACTTTCTGTTATAATTTTTAAGCTAAACAACTAACATATTAAAGTTAATAAACATTAATTAAAACCTACTGATCGATATTTTCTCCAAAAACGAAGTTTCATAACGTTCTAAAAGTTATATCTTTTATTCGCTGATGATGTCACGTTATCCTGCCCACTATTTTCAGCACTGCATGTTCAAAATACTTAAACCAATAACTTTGTGTTTAAAGCGCCATTTTGAAACCTAGGTATTGTAAACGGATTGGTACAGAGCAAAGGAAACCCACGGAGTGGGTTTGGAAAACAATTAAATTTGCAGACAAGATTTCTGATATACGGTAGAGATATGTTAATGAAATGCTATTGATAAAAAGTGTATTTGGGGTAGTTAGTTAGTAACAGGCATAGAAAATATTTACTTACAGTGGCCCTTTAAATGATAATGGGCTATATTACAAGTGCTCAAAGATATGAAAGCTCAGGGGTTAGAAAAAAAGTCATGCAAAGGGTTTTAACATAGAGATACATACAGAGGTTTAAATATTAATTTCAGCTTGCTTGGCTTGCATATCTTTGCTGCAACACAAGCGGACAGCTCCACCTACTGGCTTTTTTAATCAATGCACTGCTTCTCAATGCTTTTCAATAGCAGTCACATGACTGAAAAAAAAGGTTGTTATTCTTAAATAGTGCTAATTGAACCATTGTAAACCGAGGGCCACCTGTAAAGATATATATATATATATATATATATATATATATGTACAAATGTATTTAAATATTTGTGTTTACTGTGTATTTACTGTACATATTTCACATTCCAGTGTTCTTCTTACAGGATAATGTACTTCTTATTGTAAATACATATTTCTATATAGATCTGTATATACATATACCTGCAAAATGGTACACGGTCTAAAATATAAAATGTACAAAGACTCTATGACCTAAACATGTATAGTTTAGAGGAAAGGAGGGAAAGAGGTGACATGATAGAAACCTATCAATGCCTAAAAGGCATTTTCCACAACAAAAAAAACAAATGCCAAAACAATAATCTTAAATTAGTAGAGAACTGCTGGTGCAATGATAAATGCTGACAGCATATGCTTTCAGCATTTATCGATGTTCAGTGGACATGATCCGCAATATCGGATCATGTCCGCTCACACCATAATAAATAGGCCCCAAGGTCTGATTATGCTACTAATAAAGAACAGAATATCACTATCCTGCTAATGACCCCCAGTTGTTGTACTTATGTTGGCCTTGAACTATTTAAGTGTACAACCAATTTCTTTAGAGTAGTCCAAGGAGAATCTATGCATATGATTTTACTTGTGATTATTTTTATTTCAAGGTCCCAATAATAGTGTGAGACATGATTGATTCAGCGATATACTCAAAATCCAAAATTATAATTTAATGAAAGCTATAATATCATGCAAAGAGTGTAACCCACTTGTAATCCTACATAGATGATCATTTTTGTCACTTCCATACGGCTAGATTTGGAGTTTTGACGGTAACGACCCGAAAAACTAACGCCGGCTTTTTTCTGGCCGCACCATAAAAATAACTCTGGTATTGAGAGTCCACATAAAGGCTGCGTTAGGCTCCAAAAAAGGAGCATAGAGCATTTTTAACGCAGCTTCAACTCTCGATACCAGAGTTGCTTACGCAAGCGGCCAGCCTCAAAAACGTGCTCGTGCAAGATTCTCCCATAGGAAACAATGGGGCTGTTTGAGCTGAAAAAAACGCAGCCCCATTGTTTGCTATGCGGAAACACTTCCTACGTCTGCACCTAACACCCTAACATGTACCCCGAGTCTAAACACCCCTAACCTTACACTTATTAACCCCTAATCTGCCGCCCCCGCTATCGCTGACCCCTGCATATTATTATTAACCCCTAATCTGCCGCTCCGTAAACCGCCGCTACTTACATTATCCCTATGTACCCCTAATCTGCTGCCCTAACATCGCCGACCCCTATATTATATTTATTAACCCCTAATCTGCCCCCCACAACATCGCCTCCACCTGCCTACACTTATTAACCCCTAATCTGCCGACCGGACCTGAGCGCTACTATAATAAAGTTATTAACCCCTAATCCGCCTCACTAACCCTATAATAAATAGTATTAACCCCTAATCTGCCCTCCCTAACATCGCCGACACCTAACTTCAATTATTAACCCCTAATCTGCCGACTGGAGCTCACCGCTATTCTAATAAATGTATTAACCCCTAAAGCTAAGTCTAACCCTAACACTAACACCCCCCTAAGTTAAATATAATTTACATCTAACGAAATTAATTATCTCTGATTAAATAAATTATTCCTATTTAAAGCTAAATACTTACCTGTAAAATAAATCCTAATATAGCTACAATATAAATTATAATTATATTATAGCTATTTTAGGATTAATATTTATTTTACAGGCAACTTTGTAATTATTTTAACCAGGTACAATAGCTATTAAATAGTTAAGAACTATTTAATAGCTACCTAGTTAAAATAATTACAAAATTACCTGTAAAATAAATCCTAACCTAAGTTACAATTAAACCTAACACTATACTATCATTAAATTAATTAAATACAATACCTACAATTACCTACAATTAAACCTAACACTACACTATCAATAAATAAATTAAATACAATTCCTACAAATAACTACAATGAAATAAACTAACTAAAGTACAAAAAATAAAAAAGAACTGTTACAAAAAATAAAAAAATATTTACAAACGTAAGAAAAATATTACAACAATTTTAAACTAATTACACCTACTCTAAGCCCCCTAATAAAATAACAAAGACCCCCAAAATAAAAAAATGCCCTACCCTATTCTAAATTACTACAGTTCAAAGCTCTTTTACCTTACCAGTCCTGAACAGGGCCCTTTGCGGGGCATGCCCCAAAGAATTCAGCTCTTTTGCCTGTAAAAAAATAAACATACAATACCCCCCCCCAACATTACAACCCACCACCCACATAACCATAATCTAACCCAAACCCCCCTTAAATAAACCTAACACTAAGCCCCTGAAGATCTTCCTACCTTATCTTCACCATACCAGGTTCACTGATCCGTCCTGAAGAGCTCCTCCGATGTCCTGATCCAAGCCCAAGCGGGGGGCTGAAGAGGTCCATGATCCGGCTGAAGTCTTCATCCAAGCGGGAGCTGAAGATGTCCATGATCCGGATGAAGTCTTCATCCAAGCGGGAGCTGAAGAGGTCCATGATCCGGATGAAGTCTTCTATCAACGGCATCTTCAATCTTCTTTCTTCCGGATCCATCTTGCAGACCTCCGACGCGGAACATCCTCTTCTCCCGACGCCTACTAGCCGAATGACGGTTCCTTTAAGGGACGTCATCCAAGATGGCGTCCCTCGAATTCCGATTGGCTGATAGGATTCTATCAGCCAATCGGAATTAAGGTAGGAATATTCTGATTGGCTGATGGAATCAGCCAATCAGAATCAAGTTCAATCCGATTGGCTGATCCAATCAGCCAATCAGATTGAGCTCGCATTCTATTGGCTGTTCCGATCAGCCAATAGAATGCAAGCTCAATCTGATTGGCTGATTCCATCAGCCAATCAGAATATTCCTACCTTAATTCCGATTGGCTGATAGAATCCTATCAGCCAATCAGAATTTGAGGGACGCCATCTTGGATGACGTCCCTTAAAGGAACCGTCATTCGGCTAGTAGGCGTCTGGAGAAGAGGATGTTCCGCGTCGGAGGTCTGCAAGATGGATCCGGAAGAAAGAAGATTGAAGATGCCGTTGATAGAAGACTTCATCCGGATCATGGACCTCTTCAGCTCCCGCTTGGATGAAGACTTCATCCGGATCATGGACCTCTTCAGCTCCCGCTTGGATGAAGACTTCAGCCGGATCATGGACCTCTTCAGCCCCCCGCTTGGGCTTGGATCAGGACATCGGAGGAGCTCTTCTGGACGGATCGGTGTGATACCCGGTGAGGTGAAGACAAGGTAGGATAATCTTCAGGGGCTTAGTGTTAGGTTTATTTAAGGGGGGTTTGGGTTAGATTAGGGGTATGTGGGTGGTGGGTTGTAATGTTGGGGGGGGGTATTGTATGTTTTTTTTTACAGGCAAAAGAGCTGAATTTCTTGGGGCATGCCCCGCAAAGGGCCCTGTTCAGGGCTGGTAAGGTAAAAGAGCTTTGAACTTTAGTAATTTAGAATAGGGTAGGGCATTTTTTTATTTTGGGGGTCTTTGTTATTTTATTAGGGGGCTTAGAGTAGGTGTAATTAGTTTAAAATTGTTGTAATATTTTTCTTATGTTTGTAAATATTTTTTTATTTTTTGTAACTTAGTTCTTTTTTATTTTTTGTACTTTAGCTAGTTTATTTAATTGTATTTATTTGTAGGAATTGTATTTAATTAATTTATTGATAGTGTAGTGTTAGGTTAATTGTAGGTTATTGTAGGTAGTTTATTTAATTAATTTATTGAAAGTGTAGTGTTAGGTTTAATTGTAACTTAGGTTAGGATTTATTTTACAGGTAATTTTGTAATTATTTTAACTATTTTAGCTATTAAATAGTTCTTAACTATTTAATAGCTATTGTACCTGGTTAAAATAAATACAAAGTTACCTGTAAAATAAATATTAATCCTAAAATAGCTATAATATAATTATAATTTATATTGTAGCTATATTAGGATTTATTTTACAGGTAATTATTTAGCTTTAAATAGGAATAATTTATTTAATAAGAGTTAATTAATTTCGTTAGATGTAAATTATATTTAACTTAGGGGGGTGTTAGTGTTAGGGTTAGACTTAGCTTTAGGGGTTAATACATTTATTAGAATGGCGGTGAGCTCCAGTCGGCAGATTAGGGATTAATGTTTGAAGTTAGGTGTCGGCGATGTTAGGGAGGGCAGATTAGGGGTTAATACTATTTATTATAGGGTTAGTGAGGCGGATTAGGGGTTAATAACTTTATAATAATAGCGGTGCGGTCCGCTCAGCAGATTAGGGGTTAATAAGTGTAGGCAGGTGGAGGCGACGTTGTGGGGGGCAGGTTAGGGGTTAATAAATATAATATAGGGGTCGGTGGTGTTAGGGGCAGCAGATTAGGGGTACATAAGTATAACGTAGGTGGCGGTCGGCAGATTAGGGGTTAAAAAATTTTAATCGAGTGGCGGCGATGTGGGGGGACCTCGGTTTAGGGGTACATAGGTAGTTTATGGGTGTTAGTGTACTTTAGAGTACAGTAGTTAAGAGCTTTATAAACCGGCGTTAGCCCAGAAAGCTCTTAACTACTGACTTTTTTCCTGCGGCTGGAGTTTTGTCGTTAGATGTCTAACGCTCACTTCAGACACGACTCTAAATACCGGAGTTAGAAAGATCCCATTGAAAAGATAGGATACGCAATTGACGTAAGGGGATCTGCGGTATGGAAAAGTCGCGGCTGAAAAGTGAGCGTTAGACCCTTTTTTGAGTGACTCCAAATACCGGAGGTAGCCTAAAACCAGCGTCAGGAGCCTCTAACGCTGGTTTTCACGGCTAACGCCAAACTACAAATCTAGGCCATAGTGAATAACAACTACAATGAGATAATAATGAAGAAATGGTGTTTGCTGGTACTTTATTTAGCAGACATGTACACAGACTAAAACAATGTTTGATCTTGGAGTCATTCATTATTTATTTAATGAAATATGATTCACTCTAAATTTTTTATAAAGAAAAATTTCAGAGCAGCAGGCAAGCGGCTGAACATCATATTAGAAGGGTCATTAAACAATAACTACATTGTATGAGTTTAGTACTGAGGCTATTCCCCTTCTCCCTCTAGTCATGAATGTTGCCATATTGAAATCTCATGTTTTACTGCATTACAGTGCTGATGTGTTTCCACAGATCTCCTTCAGCTACCTGCAGTGCCACCTAGGTTTCAAAATTATTGTCACCCATCAATAAAGTTAAATTAGTAGCTAGTGCTACTGTTATAAGTAAGCAGCAGAAAAACAAAAAGATATATATATATATGTCAACAAATCTGTTTTGCAACATGCATTTGTTTGTTAATTTTTTGTTAAACTAACCACTTGTTTATCATTTTCTGACCAATGTAATGAATATTATAAATTTTCTTTTTTTCCCATTGTGTCTGAATCTGAATGCACTATTACTCACCAGTATTTTGAGTTTAGATATCTGCATAGCTAGTTAAAAACAGGGAAAAAATATCCTCTTCCTCTATATACCCAAAACTACTGATTACAGACTCCATGTCACAGAGCTTCTTGTCAGTGTGGGAATTTCACAGCTCAGTCACTAATTCTGTTAATAGTATGAGCTGAGCTAAAAATCCAAAGTTAAAGGGCCACTAAACCCAAAATCTTTCTTTCATGATTCAGATAGAACGTACACATTTAAACAACATTACAATTTACTTCTATTATTTATTTTGCTTCATTTTTTAGATATCCCTATTTGAAGAAAAAGCAATGCACATCAGTGAGCCAATCACATGAGGCTTCTATGTGCCACAACCAATCAGCAGCTACTGAGCATATCTAGATATGCTTTCCAGCAAAGAATATCAAGAGAATAAAACAAATGAGATAATAGAAGTGAATTAGAAAGATGTTTAAAAATGCATTATCTTTCTAAATCATGAAAGAAAAAATGTGGGTATAATGGCCCTTTAACATCTAATTCTAAGGTCTCCATTTATTAAGCAGCGGATGCTGCTTCGAAGGAACGTAAGTTAAGAAGTAGCAGTCAATCCGATCTAAACGGGATGATTGACAGTTCCTGCTAGCGGCTGATTGGCCGCCAGTGAGCAGGGGATGGCATTGCACAAGCACTTCACCAGGGTATGCTGTCCACATTTAGCGATGTCAAGTGGACATGATTCGCTACAGCGAATCATGTCCACTTGACATTTAATCAATCGGCCCCTAAATCTCATTTCTCAGATACTTGCGACTTAAAGGGACATTCCAGCCAAAATTGGAATCAACATGGATGCATTTCATTTTTGCATAGAAGCATTTTCGTAATATACATGTATTAGCAACAATGCTTCTAATAAAAGCTATAGCTGTTTCAAAAGTGTATTTAAGTATGCACCGTGCACCAGCATTGTAAACACAGCACTTCATCAGAAAGCCTAAGGTGCCTTTACCATTTGGTAATGACTCAATTTGTTAAAGGGACATTAAACACTTTGAGATGGTAATATAAAATGATAAATTGTATATATATAACAACTCTGCAATATACTTTCATTATTTATTTTGTCCTCTTTGCCTATAATTCCACTTGATATTGTGAGCTTTACAGTTCCTGTTAGAAATGGAAGTGCAGAACACTGTTAAATCCAGCACAACCATTGACTGCACACTCTAGTGACCTATTTATAACTGTCCCTAATTGGCCACAACAGAGAAGGTAACACAAGTTACAACATGGCAGCTCCCAGTGTTTTATAGACACTAAAACTTTACACTTATTTTGTCACTTTTTAAACAACTAATTAAACTTTAAAAAATACATCTACATGTTAGTCATGGACTAATCTTTTCTTTGAATGCATCATTCTATCTAGCATTTATTTACGCCTAGATTTAGAGTTTGGCGTTAGCCGTCAAAACCAGCGTTAGAGGCTCCTAACGCTGGTTTTGGGCTACCTTCGGTATTTAGAGTCAGTCAGGAAAGGGTCTAACGCACACTTTGCAGCCGCAACTTTTCCATACCGCAGATCCCCCTACGCCAATTGCGTATCCTATCTTTTCAATGGGATCTTTCTAACGCCGGTATTTAGAGTCGTGGCTGAAGTGAGCGTTAGAAATCTAAGGACAAAACTCCAGCCGCAGAAAAAAGTCAGTAGTTAAGAGCTTTCTGGGCTAACGCCGGTTTATAAAGCTCTTAACTACTGTGCTCTAAAGTACACTAACACCCATAAACTACCTATGCACCCCTAAACCGAGGCCCCCCACATCGCCGCCACTCTATTAAAAATTTTTAACCCCTAATCTGCCGACCGCAAACCGCCGCAACCTACGTTATCCATATGTACCCCTAATCTGCTGCCCCTAATACCGCCGACACCTACATAATATTTATTAACCCCTAATCTGCCGCCCCCGCTATCGCTGACGCCTGCATATTTTTTTAACCCCTAATCTGCCGCTCCGTACACTGCCGCAACCTACATTATACCTATGTACCCCTAATCTGCTGCCCCAACACAGCCGACCCCTATATTATATTTATTAACCCCTAATCTGCCGCACCCAACGTCGCCTCCACCTACCTACAATTATTTACCCCTAATCTGCCGACCGGACCACACCGCTACTATAATAAATGTATTAAGCCCTAAAGCTAAGTCTAACCCCTAACACTAACACCCCCCTAAGTTAAATATAATTTAAATCTAACGAAATAAATTAACTCTTATTAAATAAATTATTCCTATTTAAAGATAAATACTTACCTGTAAAATAAACCCTAATATAGCTACAATATAAATTATAATTATATTGTAGATAGTTTAGGATTTATATTTATTTTACAGGTAACTTTGTATTTATTTTAACCAGGTACAATAGCTATTAAATAGTTATTTACTATTTAATAGCTACCTAGTTAAAATAATTACAAAATTCCCTGTAAAATAAATCCTAACCTAAGTTACAATTAAACCTAATACTACACTATCAATAAATTAATTAAATGCAATACCTACAATTATCTACAATTAAAACTAACACTACACTATCAATAAATTAATTAAATACAATACCTACAAATAACTACAATTAAATAAACTAACTAATGTACAAAAGAACTAAGTTACAAAAAATAAAAAAATATTTACAAACATTAGAAAAATATTACAACAATTTTAAACTAATTACACCTACTCTAAGCACCCTAATAAAATAACAAAGACCCCCAAAATAAAAAAATGCCCTACCCTATTCTAAATTAAAAAAGTTCAAAGCTCTTTTACCTTACCAGCCCTGAAAAGGGCCATTTGCGGGGCATGCCCCAAATAAATCAGCTCTTTTGCCTGTAAAAAAAACCATACAATACCCCCCCAACATTACAACCCACCACCCACATACCCCTAATCTAACCCAAACCCCCCTTAAATAAACCTAACACTAAGCCCCTGAAGATCTTCCTACCTTATCTTCACCATGCCAGGTTCACCGATCCGTCCTCCGAAGTCTTGATCCAAGCCTCCGAAGTCTTCATCCAAGCCCAAGCGGGGGCTGGTGATCCATAATCCGGCTGAAGTCTTCTATCAAGCGGCGGCTGAAGAGGTCCAGAAGAGGCTCCAAAGTCTTCATCCTATCCGGGAAGAAGAGGAGATCCGGACCGGCAACCATCTTAATCCAAGCGGCATCTTCTATCTTCATCAGATAACGAACGGCTCCATCTTGAAGACCTCCGACGCGGATCCATCCTCTTGTTCCGACGTCCAACTGAAGAATGAAGGTTTCTTTAAGGGACGTCATCCAAGATGGCATCCCTCGAATTCCGATTGGCTGATAGGATTCTATCAGCCAATCGGAATTAAGGTAGGAAAATTCTCATTGGCTGATGGAATCAGCCAATCAGATTCAAGTTCAATCCGATTGGCTGATTGGATCAGCCAATCAGATTGAGCTTGCATTCTATTGGCTGTTCCGATCAGCCAATAGAATGTGAGCTCAATCTGATTGGCTGATCCAATCAGCCAATTGGATTGAACTTGAATCTGATTGGCTGATTAGTAATTAGTTTTAATAGGATCTAGAGGACCAATTTTAGGTCAAGCTAGTACCTAGAGGACCAATTTTAGGTAATGCTAGTAACTAGAGGACCAATTTTAGGTAAAGCTAGTAACTAGAGGACCAATTTTAGGTAAAGCTAGTACTTAGAGGACCAATTTTATGTAATGCTAGTACCTAGAGGACCAATTTTAGGTAATGCTAGTAACTAGAGGGCCAATTTTAGGTAATGCTAGTAAATAGAGGACCAATTTTAGGTAAAGCTAGTACCTAGAGGACCAATTTTATGTAATGCTAGTACCTAGAGGACCAATTTTAGGTAATGCTAGTAACTAGAGGACCAATTTTAGGTAAAGCTAGTACCTAGAGGACCAATTTTATGTAATGCTAGTAACTAGCGGACCAATTTTATGTAATGCTAGTACCTAGAGGACCAATTTTAGGTAAAGCTAGTAACTAGAGGACCAATTTTAGGTAAAGCTAGTACCTAGAGGACCAATTTTAGGTAATACTAGTAACTAGAGGACCAATTTTAGGTAAAGCTAGTACCTAGAGGACTAATTTTATGTAATGCTAGTAACTAGCAGACCAATTTTAGGTAAAGCTAGTACCTAGAGGACCAATTTTATGTAATGCTAGTAACTAGAGGAACAATTTAAGGTAATGCTAGTAATTAGCGGACCAATTTTAGGTAATGCTAGTACCTAGTGGACCAATTTTAGGTAATGCTAGTAACTAGAGGACCAATTTTAGGTAAAGCTAGTAACTAGCAGACCAATTTTAGGTAATGCCAGTACCTAGAGGACCAATTTTATGTAATGCGAGTAACTAGAAGACCAATTTTAGGTAATGCTAGTAACTAGCGGACCAATTTTAGGTAAAGCTAGTACCTAGAGGACAAATTTTATGTAATGCTAGTAACTAGCGGACCAATTTTAGGTAAAGCTAGTACCTAGAGGACCAATTTTATGTAATGCTAGTAACTAGAGGACCAATTTTAGGTAAAGCTAGTAACTAGCGGACCAATTTTAGGTAAAGCTAGTACCTAGAGGACCAATTTTATGTAATGCTAGTAACTAGCGGACCAATTTTAGGTAATGCTAGTACCTAGTGGACCAATTTTAGGTAATGCTAGTAACTAGAGGACCAATTTTAGGTAAAGCTAGTAACTAGCAGACCAATTTTAGGTAATGCCAGTACCTAAAGGACCAATTTTATGTAATGCTAGTAACTAGAGGACCAATTTTAGGTAATGCTAGTAACTAGCGGACCAATTTTAGGTAATGCTAGTACCTAGAGGACAAATTTTATGTAGTGCTAGTATCTAGAGGACCAATTTTAGGTAATGCTAGTAACTAGCGGACCAATTTTAGGTAATGCTAGTACCTAGTGGACCAATTTTAAGTAATGCTAGTACCGAGAGGACCAATTTTAGGTAAAGCTAGTACCTAGAGTACCAATTTTAGGTAATGCTAGTAACTAGAGGACCAATTTTAGGTAAAGCTAGTACCTAGAGGACCAATTTTAGGTAATGCTAGTAACTAGAGGACCAATTTTAGGTAAAGCTAGTACCTAGTGGACCAATTTTAGGTAATACTATGAGAAAATATGCAGCAAAAAATGCTGAAAAATTCTGTCTAAAAATATTTATAACTTTAACCCTTTTTTTCTTAGACATTATATCTATTTGTTTACTGTGCAGAAGCTGAACAATTTGGGGAAACTATTATTATTTTTTTCTGTATTTTTAAAGGACCAGATAGACCTTTATACAATAAACATCCACAAGTCAGGAAGTCACGCTGTCGCTCCATTCATCAATACAATCTGTTCCAATCATGCCACAGTAAAACTGTACCTCATACATGTTTAATATACAACTTAATTTTTTTTATCAATACATTTTTTTATTAAGGTATTTAGATATCATAACACATATACAATTGTACACCAGCAAATCACATACTGTTACAAGTATCTTGGAAAACATATTCAATGCATACATTTACCAATAAGTGCCTCATATTGTCATTCCAGTGGTATAAATATTTATAATACATTTTGTGAATACCTCATTATTTTTAAGTATAAACATCAATGAGACCTCAAAAGGTGAAAATGTTACTATCTACTAGTGTGATATTCGATTTTAATACAAAATGTGTTGCTATCTAGTATAAGTTAGATGGAGGTCATGTAGTAACATTAACAATCTACATATAAATATAAAGGAGACAATGGTGGCATGTTTTAGAGTTCCAGTGGTTGGGAACTATTTCAAGGCATAAACTACTCCCATAGGAAAGGTGGAAAGGGGAATAAATAAATAAATATATTTATATATACTCCATCTACCTCTGCCCCTCTCCACTACCGCTCGCATATTTGTTCCATTGAGGGAATAATATACAGTCGAACATTTCTGTCCACTGTGACCAGGTCTCCAGGTACAACTTATCTTTGATTCTAAAGACATATTCTTCCATTATTTTAACAAATTTTAAATAATTTAGCACCATTTGGATTGTGGGGGTTGAGTTTTGTTTCCATTCTCTAGCTATCATCAATTTGACTGCTGTTAGAAAATATGCTAAAAACATTTTCCTAGCTAATGACATTTTGGGGATAAGGAGATGGAGTAACCCCAGAGCAGGCTTACATGGAAGGTTATAATTCATGTTTCCTAAGAAATTAAAGCAACCTCCCCAGAAGGGCCTGAGTTTAGGCCAGTGCCACCAATTTTTTTTTTCTTTCAAAGGAGCTTTATTGAAGATAAAAATAAACATTATACATGAAAAATAGTGGTATGACATACAAAAATGCAAGTATTTTTTGACAAAACCACGATTATCAATTTGCTCCATATTTACATTTTTTAAGAATTTTCATAACACATATTATATCCTTAAATGGTAGACCCAATGCTTAGGTAATGCAAACACACAAAAACCTATCAGGGCCAGGTGAAATATAAAGAGTACAGCAACCTATTCCAGCATGTTGCCTAATGTAGCTAAACTTAACTCTGCACTCCTCTCAGTTTTAACAAAGGAGAAGTTCAGCAGTGGAAATAAAAGTGTATATGACCAAAGAAAGAGAAGGGGGGGTGAGGAGGGTAAGAGAGAAAGAAGGTCAACTAAATATTAAATCTCAGGGGCACCAGGTCTACAAGCTAACCCTCAGAGCGGGCACCATCCCACATCTGCATCAGTGTCTCATAAACATCTAATTTCAAAGTTTTGGCATAGTGGTATTTTTCCAGGAGCAGAACATCCTGTACACTTTGTCTCCAATCTGCAGACGTGGGGATCTGGGCAGACTTCCACCTATGGGGGATGAGAGTTTTTGCTCCTGTCAACATCAGTTTTAAGAGGTTTTTTTTCGTATTGTTCTTAATTTCACTGGGGAAATGAAATAGTAAGATCTCTGGTGTTTTTGGTATTTCTATATCCAGTATCACCTGAATCTCCCGCAAAACGGAGTTCCAGAAGGGTACTAAAAGAGGGCAGTCCCACCAGATATGTAAGATCGTTTCTGTTTCTCCACACCCTCTCCAGCACTTATCCGAGACTCTAGGGTAGATTGCCCGGAGCCTGGATGGCGTAAGGTACCATTGGCTCAAAAACTTGTAGTGAGACTTCTGAATGTGAGCGGAGACCGATACCGTCTTGGCAGCATGAAAAATTTGCTGCCAATCCTCATCGGATAACTCTGTACCCAACTCTTTGTGCCACATTCTAGTGTAGTTTGGTAGAGGGCCATCCTTAGGATGAAGAAGAAGAGTGTAAATGATGGAGATCAGATGCCTAGATGGGGTGCTTTTCATACACAGTGTCTCAAAGGGTGTAGGGTCCCTCATTAATTGCGACTTATGCTTGTGAGTGTTTATATAATGTCCTATTTGTAGGTATGTGAACCATGATATCTGGAGTTCAGGAAAATCAGTCAAAATCTCTTCCTTGGTCTTTGGTTTCCCCATTAAAACAAAACTGGCCACTCTGTTGCCACATAGTCTGGACTGTTCCGGGGGTATTTTGGTCTGTAAAGGTAGGTCAGGATTGCCATATACAGGCGTCAGGGGGGAAAACTGTGTGGAGACATGGGAGAACACACGTATCGTGCTGTCCCATACTCCAAACAGCTCCTCCAGCAGGGGAAACCCTATTATTCGTGAAGTCCTGTGCTTACTGGTCGACCACAGCAGGGGTGACAAATCACATACTTGTAAAATGTCTTTGTCTATTGCAATCCAATCTTTTTGCAGATTACCCTGGCACCACTCGACCACTCAAAATCACCGCTTTTCGGTAAAGTCCGAGGTCTGGGAGGCCCAGTCCACCGTCTTCCCTTGCTAAAATCATTGTCGCTCTGTTAACTCTCGGTTTAATCCCTTGCCATATATATTCCTCAAGTAGGCTTTGAAACTGCGTGAGGAAGGTAAGAGGAAGTGGGATGGGCAAAGTCTGAAACAGATACAATAATCTGGGGAGCACATTCATTTTTACTACCCCTATCCTTCCTAGCCAAGAGATAGTTTTATGTTTCCACGCTGAAAGATCAGCCGCAATTTCGCGTCTGAGCGACATATAGTTTGCTTCAAATAAGTCTGCTACGGAGACAGTCAGGTACATACCGAGATACTTTAGTCGTTTTTCTTTCAGTTGAAACGGACTATCGGCTAGATTTGGAGTTTTGTCGGTAACGACCCGAAAAACTAACGCCGGCTTTTTTCTGGCCGCACCATAAAAATAACTCTGGTATTGAGAGTCTACATAAAGGCTGCGTTAGGCTCCAAAAAAGGAGCGTAGAGCATTTTTAACGCAGCTTCAACTCTCGATACCAGAGTTGCTTATGCAAGCGGCCAGCCTCAAAAACGTGCTCGTGCACGATTCTCCCATAGGAAACAATTGGGCTGTTTGAGCTGAAAAAAACCCTAACACCTGCAAAAAAGCCGCGTTCAGCTCCTAACGCAGCCCCATTGTTTGCTATGCGGAAACACTTCCTACGTCTGCACCTAACACCCTAACATGAACCCCGAGTCTAAACACCCCTAACCTTACACTTATTAACCCCTAATCTGCCGCCCCCGCTATCGCTGACCCCTGCATATTATTTTTAACCCCTAATCTGCCGCTCCGTAAACCGCCGCTACTTACATTATCCCTATGTACCCCTAATCTGCTGCCCTAACATCGCCGACCCCTATATTATATTTATTAACCCCTAATCTGCCCCCCACAACGTCGTCTCCACCTGCCTACACTTATTAACCCCTAATCTGCCGACCGGACCTGAGAGCTACTATAATAAAGTTATTAACCCCTAATCCGCCTTACTAACCCTATAATAAATAGTATTAACCCCTAATCTGCCCTCCCTAACATCGCCGACACCTAACTTCAATTATTAACCCCTAATCTGCCGACTGGAGCTCACTGCTATTCTAATAAATGTATTAACCCCTAAAGCTAAGTCTAACCCTAACACTAACACCCCCCTAAGTTAAATATAATTTACATCTAACGAAATTAATTATCTCTTATTAAATAAATTATTCCTATTTAAAGCTAAATACTTACCTGTAAAATAAATCCTAATATAGCTACAATATAAATTATAATTATATTATAGCTATTTTAGGATTAATATTTATTTTACAGGCAACTTTGTAATTATTTTAACCAGGTACAATAGCTATTAAATAGTTAAGAACTATTTAATAGCTACCTAGTTAAAATAATTACAAAATTACCTGTAAAATAAATCCTAACCTAAGTTACAATTAAACCTAACACTATACTATCATTAAATTAATTAAATACAATACCTACAATTACCTACAATTAAACCTAACACTACACTATCAATAAATAAATTAAATACAATTCCTACAAATAACTACAATGAAATAAACTAACTAAAGTACAAAAAATAAAAAAGAACTAAGTTACAAAAAATAAAAAAATATTTACAAACATAAGAAAAATATTACAACAATTTTAAACTAATTACACCTACTCTAAGCCCCCAAATAAAATAACAAAGACCCCCAAAATAAAAAATGCCCTACCCTATTCTAAATTACTACAGTTCAAAGCTCTTTTACCTTACCAGCCCTGAACAGGGCCCTTTGCGGGGCATGCCCCAAAGAATTCAGCTCCTTTGCCTGTAAAAAAATAAACATACAATACCCCCCCCCACATTACAACCCACCACCCACATACCCCTAATCTAACCCAAACACACCTTAAATAAACCTAACACTAAGCCCCTGAAGATCTTCCTACCTTATCTTCACCATACCAGGTTCACCGATCCGTCCTGAAGAGCTCCTCCGATGTCCTGATCCAAGCCCAAGCTGGGGGCTGAAGAGGTCCATGATCCGGCTGAAGTCTTCATCCAAGCGGGAGCTGAAGATGTCCATGATCCGGATGAAGTCTTCATCCAAGCGGGAGCTGAAGAGGTACATGATCCGGATGAAGTCTTCTATCAACGGCATCTTCAATCTTCTTTCTTCCGGATCCATCTTGCAGACCTCCGACGCGGAACATCCTCTTCTCCCGACGCCTACTAGCCGAATGACAGTTCCTTTAAGGGACGTCATCCAAGATGGCATCCCTCGAATTCCGATTGGCTGATAGGATTCTATCAGCCAATCGGAATTAAGGTAGGAATATTCTGATTGGCTGATGGAATCAGCCAATCAGAATCAAGTTCAATCCGATTGGCTGATCCAATCAGCCAATCTGATTGAGCTCGCATTCTATTGGCTGTTCCGATCATCCAATAGAATGCGAGCTCAATCTGATTGGCTGATTGGATCAGCCAATCAGTTTGAACTTGATTCTGATTGGCTTGGGGTTTGGGTTAGATTAGGGGTATGTGGGTGGTGGGTTGTAATGTTGGGGGGGGGGGGTATTGTATGTTTATTTTTTTACAGGCAAAAGAGCTGAATTCTTTGGGGCATGCCCCGCAAAGGGCTCTGTTCAGGGCTGGTAAGGTAAAAGAGCTTTGAACTGTAGTAATTTAGAATAGGGTAGGGCATTTTTTATTTTGGGGGTCTTTGTTATTTTATTAGGGGGCTTAGAGTAGGTGTAATTAGTTTAAAATTGTTGTAATATTTTTCTTATGTTTGTAAATATTTTTTTATTTTTTGTAACTTAGTTCTTTTTTATTTTTTGTACTTTAGTTAGTTTATTTCATTGTAGTTATTTGTAGGAATTGTATTTAATTAATTTATTGATAGTGTAGTGTTAGGTTAATTGTAGGTAATTGTAGGTAGTTTATTTAATTAATTTATTGATAGTGTAGTGTTAGGTTTAATTGTAACTTAGGTTCGGATTTATTTTACAGGTAATTTTGTAATTATTTTAGCTATTTTAGCTATTAAATAGTTCTTAACTATTTAATAGCTATTGTACCTGGTTAAAATACATACAAAGTTACCTGTAAAATAAATATTAATCCTAAAATAGCTATAATATAATTATAATTTATATTTTAGCTATATTAGGATTTATTTTAATTGGCTTTAAATAGGAATAATTTATTTAATAAGAGTTAATTAATTTCGTTAGATTTAAATTATATTTAACTTAGGGGGGTGTTAGTGTTAGGGTTAGACTTAGCTTTAGGGGTTAATACATTTATTAGAATAGCGGTGAGCTCCAGTCGGCAGATTAGGGGTTAATGTTTGAAGTTAGGTGTCGCGATGTTAGGGAGGGCAGATTAGGGGTTAATACTATTTATTATAGGGTTAGTGAGGCGGATTAGGGGTTAATAACTTTATAATAAAAGCGGTGCGGTCCGGTCGGCAGATTAGGGGTTAATAAGTGTAGGCAGGTGAAGGCGACGTTGAGGGGGGCAGATTATGGGTTAATACATATAATATAGGGGTCGGCGGTGTTAGGGGCAGCAGATTAGGGGTACATAAGTATAACGTAGGTGGCGGTGCTTTGCAGTCGGCAGATTAGGGGTTAATTATTGTAGGTAACTGGCTGCGACGTTGTGGGGGGCAGGTTAGGGGTTAATAAATATAATATAGTGGTCGGCGGTGTTAGGGGCAGCAGATTAGGGGTACATAAGTATAACGTAGGTGGCGGTCGGCAGATTAGGGGTTAAAAAAATTGAATCGAGTGGTGGCGATGTGGGGGGACCTCGGTTTAGGGGTACATAGGTAGTTTATGGGTGTTAGTGTACTTTAGAGTACAGTAGTTAAGAGCTTTATAAACCGGCGTTAGCCAAGAAAGCTCTTAACTACTGACTTTTTTCCTGCGGCTGGAGTTTTGTCGTTAGATGTCTAACGCTCACTTCAGACACGACTCTAAATACCGGAGTTAGAAAGATCCCATTGAAAAGATAGGATACGCAATTGACGTAAGGGGATCTGCGGTATGGAAAAGTCGCGGCTGAAAAGTGAGCGTTAGACCCTATTTTGAGTGACTCCAAATACCGGAGGTAGCCTAAAACCAGCGTTAGGAGCCTCTAACGCTGGTTTTCACGGCTAACGCCAAACTTCAAATCTAGGCCTAAGTTCCTTAAGCCAAGCTTTGACAGCTGGGCCCAAATTGAATCCCAGAACCTCCGACTTAGTGGCATTCAGCAAAAAGTTAGAGGCCCTTACATATCTGGCAAACTCTTGTAGTAAAGCGGGGACCGATGTCTCCAGGTCTCTCAAAGTAAATAGCAAATCATCTGCATACATACTTATCTTACACTCCCGCTCTCCTATCAGATAGCCCCTGATATGATTATTATCACGGACATTACAGGCTAGGGACTCTACCGAGATAGCAAAAAGCAAGGGGGATAAGGGACAACCCTGCCTGGTTCCATTTGAAATATCAAATGGCTCGGAGAGGAGGCCATTGACTCGTATCCTTGCACTGGGCGAGGAGTAGAGGCTAAAGACGGTACTGATAAACCTCCTCCCAAAGCCCATCGCCTCCAGAGTACATCTAAGGAACTGCCAGCTCACCCTGTCGAAAACTTTTTCAGCGTCTGTGGACAACAGGGCGAACGGCAGTTCCCGTTTAACAGAATGTGAGATCAGTTGTAGCACCTTGAGGGTATTATCCCTAGCTTCCCTTCCCGGTATAAATCCAACTTGGTCTAAAGCAATCAAGTCTGGCAGATACTTATTAACTCTGTTTGCCAGCACCTTCGCCAAAATCTTGACGTCAGTGTTTAACAATGATATTGGCCAATAGCTTTGCGGCCTATCTGGTGCCTTTCCCGGCTTTGGTAGCACTGTAATGTATGCTGACAACATAGATGCCGGCAAAGCCCCACTTTCAGGTAAGGAATTAAACAAGTCCTGCAAGTGTGGTAATAGTTCCGGGAGGAATACCTTATAGTATTTTGCACTTAGCCCATCAGGGCCGGGGCATTTTCCATTCGGGAGGCTTTTCAGTGCGTTCTGTATTTCCTCCTGAGTCAAGGGTGTCTCCAGGAAGGTTATGGCTTCCTCATCCAAGACTCGGAGCCTAGTGGTGTTAAGGTAGTCCTGAACCGGTTGGCTTTGTGTGGGCTCCGCCTCTGACTGAGTGCCCAATGCAAATTCAAGATTATAAAGGCCATTGTAGATATGCGTGAAACACTTCCGCTATACCACGACTGTCCCGGTGGGCCACATTTCTATGGTCCTTCATGGAATACACATAAGCTTTAAGTTGGGATCGTTTTAAAGTCCTAGCCAATAATTTGCTGGCTTTGTCCCTTTCCTCGTAATACTTTTGCTTGAGCCAGATCGCTATCTTGTGATTCTCTTCGCGGAGAAGCTGTCTAAAGTCTATTCTAGCTTGCGCCAATTGAGTTTCAATATCATTATTTAAGGTTTTTTTTATGCTGCTCCTCTAACAACTTAATAGCAGACAATAGGTGGTTATATTTCTCTCTCTTTTGAGTCTGCAGGCTAGCCCTATGCTTAATAAGATGACCCCTAATAACACTCTTGTGGGCCTCCCATACAGTAGTCAGGGGCATGCCCTCTGTTAGGTTCAATTCAAAGTAATCTCGCATACGTGCCGAGATGTCCTCCAGGATGCCAGGATTGCCCAAGAGGGCTTCATCTAACCTCCAGATGTAAGAGATTGCCGGCATATCAGGCCATAACATCTCAAAAGAGACCGGTGCGTGGTCAGACCATGTAATTGGGGCTATGTCACTATTCTGTACATATTCGATACCCTGTGAGTCCGTAAAGAAGTAGTCGATGCGGGAGTATTTCCTATGTGGATTGGAATAGAATGTAAATTCTGCCTCAGTGGGGTGTAACGTGCGCCATATATCATGTAACATGTGATTTCTAAGCGTCGCATTGATATGTTTCAGTATGTGTTGGGACACACTTGAGAAGCCATTGGAAGTGTCTTGTTTCGGGATGAGTGGAGCATTAAAATCTCCCCCCATTATGATTATTTCTTTGGAGAGTTCAAGCAATCTACCAGAGAGTGTCTTGAAAAAGATGTGCTGTGCTACATTCGGGGCATAAACATTAATCAATGTTACTTGGACACTGTACAGCAATCCCACCACAATGATGTATCGGCCTTCCCTATCTCTCACTACATCTTGCACCTGGAATGGCACCCTGTGGTGTATTAAAATACCCACCCCATTTTGTTTACGAGGGCCGGAGGAAAAAAGAGTAATCGGATATCTATGGTTGTGCTATTTTGGTTCTTTTTGTTTGGCAAAGTGGGATTCTTGTAAGAAAACCACATCTCCCTGGAGTTTATGTAGTTTTCTCGTGACAATAGAATGTTTACCAGGGCTATTTAGACCTTTCACATTTATTGTACCTGTGGCTTCCTGTACCTGGCGTCCATTGTGAGAGAGAAAAAAAAAAAAAGGGGGGGAGGGGAGAAGAGGATATAGAAGAGAGGGGAAAGGGGAGTCAAAGGGAAGAAAAGGGGGTTAGAGGAACTGACAGCAAAGGAAAGGGATCAAATAGTAAGGGAAAGGGCACTGGAGCGGGAAGAGAGGAATTTGAATGCAATGGGGATCACAAACTATATAGAATGTGTTTGCTGACTATCTGAATCCCCTCTTCCGTCAAGATTAAATGCAGAGAGATGTCAGATAAGCGGTAGTATTCTAACAATAAGTATAACAACAATACTGGGTCTAATGAAGACCAACTATCCTCTGTGTTGGCTTTTGCTAAAGGGAATATGCCTACGGCCGGCCTATTGAGAGTGAGAGTAGAAATATTTTGACGAGACTTAAGATAACTTAATATTACCTAAACATTACTACAAAACATACAATTAGTTTTAACAGTTATATTATGAGATATTAAAAAGAGCCAACATTTTAGAACCAAGGGGAATATATATGGGCTGAGCTGGACCTCCCATAGAGAGACACATACCGTCCAATCCCAAACCATACATTCCCGGGTAAATTACACATGTCTGCATAGAACAAGGCAAAAAGCATGAAAAAAAGTGCCATATTGTAAACACATTGTACATACATGAAACTTGCAATTATACATAACAGTTACCTGAACAGATAGATCAATTGAGCTATGATAAGGGAGGGGCAAAATTCTTGTTAAAGATTGTTACTCGACCAAATATCCAAGTGGAATATATATGGATTAAGGTGGGCCTCCCATAGAGAAATAGGTATCATCCAATCCCAAGTCACGCAGTCCCCCATAACATATACATATCTGTATAAAGCAATGCAAGGAACATGAAAGAAGTGTCACATTGTTAACAAATTACCATGCATGAAACTTGCACTTATACTGAACAGAAACCCAAACAGACAGAACAATTAACCATGGTAATGGAGAGACAAAGCTCTTAGTAGAGGTTACTTCTCCATGAGGAAGTCTGATTAAAGCACTGTAACCCCCATATATTTTGAACAGTTCCAAGGGGGATGAGCCGTTAGTCTTACCTCTCCGGTCAGGTCAAGCGACTGTTCTCTGTAATTTCTGAAGAGGATCCTGCCAAACCGTCCGGGCTCGGGATCTCTATGCCCAGCACTGAGCAGAAAGACTCCAAATCAGACATGGAGCGGAAGATTGTGGACTTTTCTCCATTAGAGGCCACCAAGCAGGTGGGGAATCCCCATCTGTAAGGGATCTTATTCTCTTGCAGGACTGACATTAGGAAACGTAGTTCCCTACGTTTTTGTAAGGTAGCAGGGCATAGGTCAGAAAATATTTGCAGGGTAATCCCTGCGTGTTGAACCGGGTGTTTATTCCTGCTGCAGCGAAATATCTCTTCCTTGTCTTTGTAATTCAGCAGCCTAAGGATTACATCCCTTGGAGGAGCTTTTAATGATGGCTTAGGTCGCAGTACCCTATGCGCCCTCTCTATAACTACTTCTTGCGCCAAGGGAGTTCCCTTGACTGTCCTGAAGAGATCTTGTAGATACCCCAACAGAGCAGTAGGGTTAACTGTTTCAGGTATTCCTCTCACCCTTAGGTTGTTCCGCCTGCTGCGGTTTTCCAAGTCCTCTATTCTATCCAGGAGACTATGAATAATGTTGGTATTTTGTTGTGTCTGGGAAGTAGTGTCTTTTAACTGCTCCTGCAGTGAGTTTTGTGAGGTCTCAACAACAGTAACCCTCTGAGAGAGTTCAGACAAGTCCCTTTTTAGTTCACCAAATAAATTCTTGATATCCGCTGCTATTTCTTTTATGTCCTCCTTGGAAGACAAAGACTGCAAGTCCTCTTTAGTAACATATCTTGAAAAATCAGGGGCAATTGGAGCAGCAGCATCTTCCCTAGAGGGCGCCTGTATCTGACTTTCATCTGACATTTGGGAGTCAGTGGGCTTTATATAATAATTAATATTTCTTGTTTTCGTGCCTTTTTCAGCACCAGTCTGTTTTTTTTGTGCCATGTCTGTAATCTCAAGAAGGAGCTGACCCTGCAAACCTGACCAGGATCAGTCTATAGCTGGTACAACCACAAGGGCCACTATAAGAGAACCCACAGGCCTAATCTGTTAGCTTCAGTTGCAGTAATCCCAAAAAAGGAAAGAAAAACAAAAGCAGCTTCCTAGGTGTAAAACAGGCAGTATGATGTTTTATTCTAGTGTAAGCCAAGTAAATTGCCTTAGCTGTGTGATTTAACGTGGGTATGCTAGATGCAGGGAGTTACACATGCATATGACAGCAGAAACACCAACTTGCCTTGTCTCCCAATGTTTACATGCGACACAACAACTTTAGGCCTGCAATGGATTTATCCTGTCAGTCTACTTGATTCAGGCCACAACATGCAGCTAGGATGTAATAAAGCAAAGGTCCAAATAGAATTATGTCCCTTAATATCTTCACACTTTATACTGAGAGCAGTTACTCACACACACCAGACCGCAATCTTCTCCACAGCACTGCAGGGCTCCTGATCACTTCTGATATGGCGGTGGGGGTATGAATGTTTCAGGCGTATCAATCGCCCAGCTGCAGAAAGACCGGCTGACAGATTAGTCAGCAGGGCATCCTTTCAAGTCCTTCCCAGAGTGGAAGCAGCACTCCCACTATGTGTCCGTGGCGTCTGGCTTAAGACGTCCCGCTCCCTCACTGCTGCGTTCACACTGCTGGTAACCGGGCGGCTCAGCTCTGTTTGGGGAATATTGTAGTGAGATATCCGATCTGCTCTCCCTGCAAGCGGTCGCAGATCCAGGCACCAGACAGATGTAGGGCTCAGTGCAGTTACAACGTATATTACCTAAACATTACTACAAAACATACAATTAGTTTTAACAGTTATATTATGAGATATTAAAAAGAGCCAACATTTTAGAACCAAGGGGAATATATATGGGCTGAGCTGGACCTCCCATAGAGAGACACATACCGTCCAATCCCAAAGAATACATTCCCGGGTAAATTACACATGTCTGCATAGAACAAGGCAAAAAGCATGAAAAAAAGTGCCATATTGTAAACACATTGTACATACATGAAACTTGCAATTATACATAACAGTTACCTGAACAGATAGATCAATTGAGCTATGATAAGGGAGGGGCAAAATTCTTGTTAAAGATTGTTACTCGACCAAATATCCAAGTGGAATATATATGGATTAAGGTGGGCCTCCCATAGAGAAATAGGTATCATCCAATCCCAAGTCACGCAGTCCCCCATAACATATACATATCTGTATAAAGCAATGCAAGGAACATGAAAGAAGTGTCACATTGTTAACAAATTACCATGCATGAAACTTGCACTTATACTGAACAGAAACCCAAACAGACAGAACAATTAACCATGGTAATGGAGAGACAAAGCTCTTAGTAGAGGTTACTTCTCCATGAGGAAGTCTGATTAAAGCACTGTAACCCCCATATATTTTGAACAGTTCCAAGGGGGATGAGCCGTTAGTCTTACCTCTCCGGTCAGGTCAAGCGACTGTTCTCTGTAATTTCTGAAGAGGATCCTGCCAAACCGTCCGGGCTCGGGATCTCTATGCCCAGCACTGAGCAGAAAGACTCCAAATCAGACATGGAGCGGAAGATTGTGGACTTTTCTCCATTAGAGGCCACCAAGCAGGTGGGGAATCCCCATCTGTAAGGGATCTTATTCTCTTGCAGGACTGACATTAGGAAACGTAGTTCCCTACGTTTTTGTAAGGTAGCAGGGCATAGGTCAGAAAATATTTGCAGGGTAATCCCTGCGTGTTGAACCGGGTGTTTATTCCTGCTGCAGCGAAGTATCTCTTCCTTGTCTTTGTAATTCAGCAGCCTAAGGATTACATCCCTTGGAGGAGCTTTTAATGATGGCTTAGGTCGCAGTACCCTATGCGCCCTCTCTATAACTACTTCTTGCGCCAAGGGAGTTCCCTTGACTGTCCTGAAGAGATCTTGTAGATACCCCAACAGAGCAGTAGGGTTAACTGTTTCAGGTATTCCTCTCACCCTTAGGTTGTTCCGCCTGCTGCGGTTTTCCAAGTCCTCTATTCTATCCAGGAGACTATGAATAATGTTGGTATTTTGTTGTGTCTGGGAAGTAGTGTCTTTTAACTGCTCCTGCAGTGAGTTTTGTGAGGTCTCAACAACAGTAACCCTCTGAGAGAGTTCAGACAAGTCCCTTTTTAGTTCACCAAATAAATTCTTGATATCCGCTGCTATTTCTTTTATGTCCTCCTTGGAAGACAAAGACTGCAAGTCCTCTTTAGTAACATATCTTGAAAAATCAGGGGCAATTGGAGCAGCAGCATCTTCCCTAGAGGGCGCCTGTATCTGACTTTCATCTGACATTTGGGAGTCAGTGGGCTTTATATAATAATTAATATTTCTTGTTTTCGTGCCTTTTTCAGCACCAGTCTGTTTTTTTTTGTGCCATGTCTGTAATCTCAAGAAGGAGCTGACCCTGCAAACCTGACCAGGATCAGTCTATAGCTGGTACAACCACAAGGGCCACTATAAGAGAACCCACAGGCCTAATCTGTTAGCTTCAGTTGCAGTAATCCCAAAAAAAGGAAAGAAAAACAAAAGCAGCTTCCTAGGTGTAAAACAGGCAGTATGATGTTTTATTCTAGTGTAAGCCAAGTAAATTGCCTTAGCTGTGTGATTTAACGTGGGTATGCTAGATGCAGGGAGTTACACATGCATATGACAGCAGAAACACCAACTTGCCTTGTCTCCCAATGTTTACATGCGACACAACAACTTTAGGCCTGCAATGGATTTATCCTGTCAGTCTACTTGATTCAGGCCACAACATGCAGCTAGGATGTAATAAAGCAAAGGTCCAAATAGAATTATGTCCCTTAATATCTTCACACTTTATACTGAGAGCAGTTACTCACACACACCAGACCGCAATCTTCTCCACAGCACTGCAGGGCTCCTGATCACTTCTGATATGGCGGTGGGGGTATGAATGTTTCAGGCGTATCAATCGCCCAGCTGCAGAAAGACCGGCTGACAGATTAGTCAGCAGGGCATCCTTTCAAGTCCTTCCCGGAGTGGAAGCAGCACTCCCACTATGTGTCCGTGGCGTCTGGCTTAAGACGTCCCGCTCCCTCACTGCTGCGTTCACACTGCTGGTAACCGGGCGGCTCAGCTCTGTTTGGGGAATATTGTAGTGAGATATCCGATCTGCTCTCCCTGCAAGCGGTCGCAGATCCAGGCACCAGACAGATGTAGGGCTCAGTGCAGTTACAACGTATATTACCTAAACATTACTACAAAACATACAATTAGTTTTAACAGTTATATTATGAGATATTAAAAAGAGCCAACATTTTAGAACCAAGGGGAATATATATGGGCTGAGCTGGACCTCCCATAGAGAGACACATACCGTCCAATCCCAAAGAATACATTCCCGGGTAAATTACACATGTCTGCATAGAACAAGGCAAAAAGCATGAAAAAAAGTGCCATATTGTAAACACATTGTACATACATGAAACTTGCAATTATACATAACAGTTACCTGAACAGATAGATCAATTGAGCTATGATAAGGGAGGGGCAAAATTCTTGTTAAAGATTGTTACTCGACCAAATATCCAAGTGGAATATATATGGATTAAGGTGGGCCTCCCATAGAGAAATAGGTATCATCCAATCCCAAGTCACGCAGTCCCCCATAACATATACATATCTGTATAAAGCAATGCAAGGAACATGAAAGAAGTGTCACATTGTTAACAAATTACCATGCATGAAACTTGCACTTATACTGAACAGAAACCCAAACAGACAGAACAATTAACCATGGTAATGGAGAGACAAAGCTCTTAGTAGAGGTTACTTCTCCATGAGGAAGTCTGATTGAAGCACTGTAACCCCCATATATTTTGAACAGTTCCAAGGGGGATGAGCCGTTAGTCTTACCTCTCCGGTCAGGTCAAGCGACTGTTCTCTGTAATTTCTGAAGAGGATCCTGCCAAACCGTCCGGGCTCGGATCTCTATGCCCAGCACTGAGCAGAAAGACTCCAAATCAGACATGGAGCGGAAGATTGTGGACTTTTCTCCATTAGAGGCCACCAAGCAGGTGGGGAATCCCCATCTGTAAGGGATCTTATTCTCTTGCAGGACTGACATTAGGAAACGTAGTTCCCTACGTTTTTGTAAGGTAGCAGGGCATAGGTCAGAAAATATTTGCAGGGTAATCCCTGCGTGTTGAACCGGGTGTTTATTCCTGCTGCAGCAAAGTATCTCTTCCTTGTCTTTGTAATTCAGCAGCCTAAGGATTACATCCCTTGGAGGAGCTTTTAATGATGGCTTAGGTCGCAGTACCCTATGCGCCCTCTCTATAACTACTTCTTGCGCCAAGGGAGTTCCCTTGACTGTCCTGAAGAGATCTTGTAGATACCCCAACAGAGCAGTAGGGTTAACTGTTTCAGGTATTCCTCTCACCCTTAGGTTGTTCCGCCTGCTGCGGTTTTCCAAGTCCTCTATTCTATCCAGGAGACTATGAATAATGTTGGTATTTTGTTGTGTCTGGGAAGTAGTGTCTTTTAACTGCTCCTGCAGTGAGTTTTGTGAGGTCTCAACAACAGTAACCCTCTGAGAGAGTTCAGACAAGTCCCTTTTTAGTTCACCAAATAAATTCTTGATATCCGCTGCTATTTCTTTTATGTCCTCCTTGGAAGACAAAGACTGCAAGTCCTCTTTAGTAACATCTCTTGAAAAATCAGGGGCAATTGGAGCAGCAGCATCTTCCCTAGAGGGCGCCTGTATCTGACTTTCATCTGACATTTGGGAGTCAGTGGGCTTTATATAATAATTCATATTTCTTGTTTTCGTGCCTTTTTCAGCACCAGTCTGTTTTTTTTTGTGCCATGTCTGTAATCTCAAGAAGGAGCTGACCCTGCAAACCTGACCAGGATCAGTCTATAGCTGGTACAACCACAAGGGCCACTATAAGAGAACCCACAGGCCTAATCTGTTAGCTTCAGTTGCAGTAATCCCAAAAAAAGGAAAGAAAAACAAAAGCAGCTTCCTAGGTGTAAAACAGGCAGTATGATGTTTTATTCTAGTGTAAGCCAAGTAAATTGCCTTAGCTGTGTGATTTAACGTGGGTATGCTAGATGCAGGGAGTTACACATGCATATGACAGCAGAAACACCAACTTGCCTTGTCTCCCAATGTTTACATGCGACACAACAACTTTAGGCCTGCAATGGATTTATCCTGTCAGTCTACTTGATTCAGGCCACAACATGCAGCTAGGATGTAATAAAGCAAAGGTCCAAATAGAATTATGTCCCTTAATATCTTCACACTTTATACTGAGAGCAGTTACTCACACACACCAGACCGCAATCTTCTCCACAGCACTGCAGGGCTCCTGATCACTTCTGATATGGCGGTGGGGGTATGAATGTTTCAGGCGTATCAATCGCCCAGCTGCAGAAAGACCGGCTGACAGATTAGTCAGCAGGGCATCCTTTCAAGTCCTTCCCGGAGTGGAAGCAGCACTCCCACTATGTGTCCGTGGCGTCTGGCTTAAGACGTCCCGCTCCCTCACTGCTGCGTTCACACTGCTGGTAACCGGGCGGCTCAGCTCTGTTTGGGGAATATTGTAGTGAGATATCCGATCTGCTCTCCCTGCAAGCGGTCGCAGATCCAGGCACCAGACAGATGTAGGGCTCAGTGCAGTTACAACGTATATTACCTAAACATTACTACAAAACATACAATTAGTTTTAACAGTTATATTATGAGATATTAAAAAGAGCCAACATTTTAGAACCAAGGGGAATATATATGGGCTGAGCTGGACCTCCCATAGAGAGACACATACCGTCCAATCCCAAAGAATACATTCCCGGGTAAATTACACATGTCTGCATAGAACAAGGCAAAAAGCATGAAAAAAAGTGCCATATTGTAAACACATTGTACATACATGAAACTTGCAATTATACATAACAGTTACCTGAACAGATAGATCAATTGAGCTATGATAAGGGAGGGGCAAAATTCTTGTTAAAGATTGTTACTCGACCAAATATCCAAGTGGAATATATATGGATTAAGGTGGGCCTCCCATAGAGAAATAGGTATCATCCAATCCCAAGTCACGCAGTCCCCCATAACATATACATATCTGTATAAAGCAATGCAAGGAACATGAAAGAAGTGTCACATTGTTAACAAATTACCATGCATGAAACTTGCACTTATACTGAACAGAAACCCAAACAAACAGAACAATTAACCATGGTAATGGAGAGACAAAGCTCTTAGTAGAGGTTACTTCTCCATGAGGAAGTCTGATTAAAGCACTGTAACCCCCATATATTTTGAACAGTTCCAAGGGGGATGAGCCGTTAGTCTTACCTCTCCGGTCAGGTCAAGCGACTGTTCTCTGTAATTTCTGAAGAGGATCCTGCCAAACCGTCCGGGCTCGGGATCTCTATGCCCAGCACTGAGCAGAAAGACTCCAAATCAGACATGGAGCGGAAGATTGTGGACTTTTCTCCATTAGAGGCCACCAAGCAGGTGGGGAATCCCCATCTGTAAGGGATCTTATTCTCTTGCAGGACTGACATTAGGAAACGTAGTTCCCTACGTTTTTGTAAGGTAGCAGGGCATAGGTCAGAAAATATTTGCAGGGTAATCCCTGCGTGTTGAACCGGGTGTTTATTCCTGCTGCAGCGAAGTATCTCTTCCTTGTCTTTGTAATTCAGCAGCCTAAGGATTACATCCCTTGGAGGAGCTTTTAATGATGGCTTAGGTCGCAGTACCCTATGCGCCCTCTCTATAACTACTTCTTGCGCCAAGGGAGTTCCCTTGACTGTCCTGAAGAGATCTTGTAGATACCCCAACAGAGCAGTAGGGTTAACTGTTTCAGGTATTCCTCTCACCCTTAGGTTGTTCCGCCTGCTGCGGTTTTCCAAGTCCTCTATTCTATCCAGGAGACTATGAATAATGTTGGTATTTTGTTGTGTCTGGGAAGTAGTGTCTTTTAACTGCTCCTGCAGTGAGTTTTGTGAGGTCTCAACAACAGTAACCCTCTGAGAGAGTTCAGACAAGTCCCTTTTTAGTTCACCAAATAAATTCTTGATATCCGCTGCTATTTCTTTTATGTCCTCCTTGGAAGACAAAGACTGCAAGTCCTCTTTAGTAACATCTCTTGAAAAATCAGGGGCAATTGGAGCAGCAGCATCTTCCCTAGAGGGCGCCTGTATCTGACTTTCATCTGACATTTGGGAGTCAGTGGGCTTTATATAATAATTCATATTTCTTGTTTTCGTGCCTTTTTCAGCACCAGTCTGTTTTTTTTTGTGCCATGTCTGTAATCTCAAGAAGGAGCTGACCCTGCAAACCTGACCAGGATCAGTCTATAGCTGGTACAACCACAAGGGCCACTATAAGAGAACCCACAGGCCTAATCTGTTAGCTTCAGTTGCAGTAATCCCAAAAAAAGGAAAGAAAAACAAAAGCAGCTTCCTAGGTGTAAAACAGGCAGTATGATGTTTTATTCTAGTGTAAGCCAAGTAAATTGCCTTAGCTGTGTGATTTAACGTGGGTATGCTAGATGCAGGGAGTTACACATGCATATGACAGCAGAAACACCAACTTGCCTTGTCTCCCAATGTTTACATGCGACACAACAACTTTAGGCCTGCAATGGATTTATCCTGTCAGTCTACTTGATTCAGGCCACAACATGCAGCTAGGATGTAATAAAGCAAAGGTCCAAATAGAATTATGTCCCTTAATATCTTCACACTTTATACTGAGAGCAGTTACTCACACACACCAGACCGCAATCTTCTCCACAGCACTGCAGGGCTCCTGATCACTTCTGATATGGCGGTGGGGGTATGAATGTTTCAGGCGTATCAATCGCCCAGCTGCAGAAAGACCGGCTGACAGATTAGTCAGCAGGGCATCCTTTCAAGTCCTTCCCGGAGTGGAAGCAGCACTCCCACTATGTGTCCGTGGCGTCTGGCTTAAGACGTCCCGCTCCCTCACTGCTGCGTTCACACTGCTGGTAACCGGGCGGCTCAGCTCTGTTTGGGGAATTTTGTTGTGAGATATCCGATCTGCTCTCCCTGCAAGCGGTCGCAGATCCAGGCACCAGACAGATGTAGGGCTCAGTGCAGTTACAACGTATAGGCCCACGGGCCCGCCACAGCCCAGCAATAATGTGTCACGGCCCCCTCCAGAAATGCTTACCGCGGCTCCGGTAAAATGATATAGGTTGTTGTTTGTTCCCTTGGTCCTTAGGCTCAATATGATTAAAAATGTAAGTCTCGTTGTGCACTTTGATGGCATTTGGCCGACCTACGGCTCAGGAGCACTACACAAACGCGGCCATACTCCTGCACAGCCAGGCTCTGCCCCCCCACCAAATTTTTACCCATGTACCAATTTGTCCACACCCTCTCCAACATAGAGCTGACACATTTCTGAAAATCTTTTGTAGATGTACAGGAACTAAGTGCCATCTTACCGCTATTTTATAGTGCAATTCCAACAGGGTAGCACAATGTAAGGTTTTTTTTTTAGAATAATCAACTCACTGGTCCATACTTTAGTGTCCATTATCAAACCAAGATCTCTCTCCCATGCCCTCATGGGGTTCGATGTACACTGTCCGTACGTCCGTCAGGAGATAATAGTTAAAGGACATTATGCCCCTAGTCTTGCGACCCCTTAGCCAGCTACTTTCCCATTTTGTCATCTCCCTCTTGCCTTACTTCTGAAATCCCCAATGTCTCATGAGAGACTCAAAAAATCTATATGCTTCAAACCAAAATTTTAATGGAACTGAAAATTTCTTTATGAAGGACTGTAATGTCATCCATTCCCCATTAACATATAGGTCCCTGACCTGCAGGGGACCCAAGCTATCCCAAAATGAGTCATATATCTTCTGTAGACAACTCTTAACTGAGTGTTTTGGTGAAGGGTGAGGTGATATGTTTTTGAGATGTTTAATCCTATCCAAAAATTGCAAATTATCTAATAGAATGGGGTGATCAATTCCCATTCTCTTTCTATAGTAAGATGGGATCCAGATGAGGTCAGAGAGTTGAACGTTATCTGGTAACATAGCTTTTTCTACGTCTTGCCATCTAGTAGGGTTTGAGTTATGGCTCCACCCCAGGACATGAGACAATCTCGAAACTTCATAGTAGAGGATGACAAGCGTCAGTGCTAGCACTCCCTTTCTAATTGATTTTTGTAAGACATGTCTAGATGTACGCAGCTTTTCACCCCTCCAGACATAGGTGATTATGATGCCTTGTAACTTGTTAAGTATTATTTGTGATACTTGTATTGGGATACACCAAAACAGGTAAGTAATCTTTGGGAGGAGTTGCATTTTAATTGCTGCTATCCTTCCTGTCCAAAAGATTTCTGAAAACTCCCAGGACTCTAAAAGGGCCTCTCAGTAAAATTTTTAGTGATCACTAATGATGTCTGGACTAAGGAGTACTCCTAGATGCTTGATGTTTTCACCTGACCAATAAAACTTATATCTGCCTTGTAGGTGTGCCAGCTCATTTTTTCCCAAATTAATGTAAAGTGCTTCAGTCTTTGAAACATTCAATTTATAATAGCTGAGGTCTCCAAAATATGTAAGGAGCTTCATTACTGTCTTTAAAGAATGTTCAGGGGATGTAAGCAGAAGCGTGATGTCATCAGCAAATAATGCAATTTTGTGATCAGTCACCTAACTCCATCCCCTTGACACCTTCATCTCTTCTTACGGCCTGTTCTAGAGGTTCCACTGCCAGAGCAAAGAGCAGAGGGGACAGGGGGCAACCCTGTCTTGTGCCATTTGATATAGAGACGCTATCGGACGTAAAGCCTACACCTCTCACCCTGGCAGATGGAAATGAGTATAATGCTTGGACTGCCAAAATGAACTGCGAAGGGAACCCAAACACCCTCAAAGTCTCCCAAAGATAATCCCATCTCTCCCTGTCAAACCCCTTTTCAGCATCTAGAGACAGGGTGAGAAGGGGAATCTAATGTCTCTTGGCTTCAGTCAGTATATGGAGAATCCTTCTAGTATTATCCGGGCCCTCGCTTCCAGGAATAAAGCCCACTTGGTCGCCATGTACAAATAAAAGGATAACTTTGGCTAGATGATTAGCCCTTTTTTTAGTGTAGATTTTAGTATCGATATTTATAAGGGAGATCGGCCTATAACTACTGCAGCTCTGAGGGTCTTTATTTGGTTTTAGTAAGGTGACTATGGAAGCTTTCAGTAACTCTGGAGAAAGTTTTACCGTTGTCCTGGTGAAGTTAAAAAAATCTGAGGAAGATAGGGACAACACTATCTAGAAAACATTTATAGGCTCTTGTAAGTATGTAATGTGTTCTGATGAAACTGTCTGTAAATGAAGCGTATCTATTGATATTGTTGTGTTGTTGAGTTTGGACTATCTAATTGCATATTTAGGTGGTAAAGGGATTGCTAGTGTAATACAATATCCTCTCATGTATGCCTTAAACGAGGCCCAAACAGTTTGAGTGGAGGTGTTCCCATCGTCATTAATGTGTATAATGTGTATCTATTAATTTCCTCT
Source organism: Bombina bombina (assembly GCF_027579735.1). Taxonomy (NCBI): domain Eukaryota; kingdom Metazoa; phylum Chordata; class Amphibia; order Anura; family Bombinatoridae; genus Bombina; species Bombina bombina. Next base: position 329,883,709 of record NC_069505.1, on the reverse strand, counting down.
TTTTGCACAGGGGAGCTAATTAAACGATCTGCTAGCTTTCAAGAAAAGCCTATATCTGATGGACTATTTCCCACTGATAACTGTATCATATGATGATCCGACCAACAAGTTGGTACAATTTTCGCTCTAGAAACCCTGTCTAATAGTCTTGGAGATGTAAAACAAGTATCAATCCTTGAGTAGGATTTCTGTGAATTTGAATAAAAACTAAAATTCCTTTCATCAGAGTTCACTACCCTCCAGATATCATACAATTGGTATTGAGACATAAGTCTCTGAAAGGCCAGAGAGAGTGACCCTGATGATCTATTGATCGCTGAAGGTCGAGTCACAAGTCTATATATTTCAGGTCCTATACTAAGTTAAAGTCACTACCCAATACTAGGTCTCCTTGTCTGACGGTGGACACCAGCTTCATAAGTTTCCTAAGAAATCTGATTTGACCAGAGTTGGGGGCATACACATTTACCAGGGTCATCAATACATTGTTGATCTTACACACTAGGATAATGTATCTAGCTTATGGGTCTTGTATGGTAAGCTTATATTCTAAGGTCCAGGAATCTCGAATTAGAATGGCTACTCCTCTGGACTTAAATGTGTATGATGCTTCTGTTTGTTGAGAATAATTACAAACAGAAAACTTTCTACTATCTGAGGTCACCCAATGGGTCTCTTGTATAAAGGCCACATCAATTTTAAGTTTCCTTAAGTTGTTACGTAAGGGACGTCTTTTGGCCGGGGAGTTAAGACTCTGAGTGTTATGTGATAGAAACTTAATATCAGATATGGCAGCAGAGAGAAGCAAAAAAATAAAAAAATAAATGGGGGAGGAGACTTAGAGCAAATATTCCCAAAAGAGATTTGTACTCTAATAGTGTCGTATACTGTGGGAATCCTATAGTGAACTAGTTCCCAAGCCATTAGTAGATATCAGAATTTGTTCAAACAGTATAGTATGTAACTCTCTAGATTATCCGCAATATGATCCTATAACTAGGTAATAATGTTATAGCAGGCAGGAGCCGCTAGTTAAAAAGCCCAGATAATAATCTGGGAGAGCTTGAGTTCCCCACCAACAATATATTTCTAAATAGTTGTGATACTTGATGGTGAGCTACTGTATGGGGGAGGGGTATGATTCGATGATATCCCAAGTTTTTAGGAGATCTAACTGTAAAATTTGTAGATTTTCTTTCTAATTGTGATACGTTGTGTAAGGGAGTAGGTAGGGCATGGGGGGAAAATCCTTAATAATCAACACCTTTAAAGGCACATTCCGGTCAAAATTTAAATGCACATAGATGAATTACATATTTGAATAGAAACATCTTTGCAATATACATGTATTAGAAGAAATGCTTCTGGTAAAAGTTATCACTGTTTTAGTGTTAACATTTCTCTCTGCACGTGCATGTGAAGCATAGCTAGATATTCTCAGTGCACCAGCATTTTAAATTCTACAGCTGTTCAGAGCACCAGTGAGGCTTGTATCATGTCGGCAATTAACAAATTGAGTCATTACCAGATGATACAAGCACCTTATGCTCTGTGAGGATGTGCTTACTTTAAAATGCTGGTGCACGTTGCATACTTAAATACACTTTTGAAACAGCTATAGCTTTTATTAGAAGCATTTTTGCTAATACATATATATTACAAAAATGCTTCTATTCAAAAGTGAAATGCATCTATGTGGTTTCCCATTTTGGCTGGAATGTCCCTTTAAGCTTGGATATTACAGCTGAGGAAAATGATAAACATTCTATGTGAACATCAAACTGGCAACAACATGGAACATATCACCTGATGATAATCTACCTTCTCCAAGGAACATGTGAAATAGATAAAACATTACCTATACCCTGCTATAGCATTATTATTGGACCATTTCTTAGACCTTAGGTTGTGGTATGAGAAATCTACATGGAGTGAGTTCAACATTGTGAGGACAGGTTCAGTGTAAAAATGTCCTATATAAACGAGGACTCCAGTCTAACAAACTTAAAAACATAACATAAATAACATTCAAACATTGTAAACTTAAGTTTTAATCTCTTGATCTCCATAGAAACTTAGCAAGTTAGCCATTGATGTTTTTAAATGGTGAGACATTTTGAGAAAGCATAACATGAACCACCATGTAGGAGAAGATACAAGAGATAAGAAATAATAGAAGAGGAGAGAGAGAGCCAAACAATAAAAAATCCCTACTTGTCAGCAACTCTCTCATGGCCATGACATTGAACTCTTCGTGCCATATAGCTGACAGTACTCAGCACTCAACTAGTCATTGTGTTCTCTGACCCTTTTCTCCTTCAGTCGTTTCCAATAGTCACTCCTTTTCTTTTGAAAAGTGTGTTGCCTCTCTATGGCTAAAGGTTTCAACTCTGGGGCTGCTGTTCATATGCCTTTTGGGTCTTCAGAGGTGGTGGCCTGTGGGGATGGAGGTGTATGTAGACCCAGTGATTCCATAAACTTCTGGCACTGTTCAAGGTTGGAGATGGTAAATGACTTGTCATATTGGAAAAACAATTTGACGGGGAACCCCCATCTGTATCTCACTCCAGCTTTCCTAAGGCATGAAGAAACTGGAGTAAATGATCACATCTCTAGGTTGGTCTGCAGCTGCTGCTCTGTGCCTCAAAACCCCGTGGACATGGTCAATGAATGGGTCTGAGTCCTGGAAAGTCCCAAGTAAAGCATTGAAAAGACCTAGTAGATATGTTGGTAGATAAGCAGTGCTCACTTCCTCTGGAATCCCTTTAACTTGAATATTATTACGGCAGGATTTATCTTCCAGATCTGCTATTTTGCTCTTTAGGTCCACAATCATTTGGGGATTTTGGGTATAAGACAGTATGTTTGCATGATCCACTGCAAGATCTTCCTGTTTTCTTTCTAAAATTTCTGTCCTTTGCCCCCAGGGCATTAAGGTCCCTTTTAAGTTCTGTCACAGAGCTCTTGATCTCCCTTTAAGAGAGGAGTAATGTGAATCCATCTTTGAGGAAAGAGCCTTGATAGACTCCAACACTGTACTTTCTTCTTCATGGTGTCTAGTTGAAGCAGTTAACTCTGCATCAGGATTCTCTCTATAAGTAAAATGAGGTTCTCTGGAATCATCATCTGAGCAGTCTCTATCATGCGTTCCCTTACTGATGAAATGGTCCGCTGCAGTACCTTTAGGGCCCTCCTGGTGTTTCTGTGTCTTTTTGTTTGAGTGGGGCATGTCTGCTGAAGTGTGAATCGAGTATTATCTGGTTTGTTCTGCGTGTGGAGAAGGATTTTGAGTAGTTTATGTATAGACTGTGCTAGTACAGAGATGACGATCTAGGTCTATTTCAGCAGATCAACAGGAGCTGCAACTGGTTTCCTCACTGTCATTGTGTAGGAGTTCCCCCTTTCATCTTTCTGCAAACATTTCCATCAGAGAAAAATAAAAAATAAAGAAATTGTAGGTTTAATATTAAATTGCAGTCTAAGGAGAGTCCTTTAACTCAAGTTCAAGTAGATCTACTGCCTGGGGTCTATACCACTTCCCACCACGGCATATGTCCGCACTGGAGAGATGGAAAAGGGTGTGTGGCTATGACCTCTTGACACCAGTTCAGCAGGAAATGAAGGGGGGGAGTGTTAACCGTTCACAAAATATTTCCTAAAGTATCAGTCCCTGAGCAGTGCGTTATTGCTGCCACTTAATTAAGATTCTCCTTAGAGGTATAGTTGGTGGGATTTCATGTGTTTAATGTTGGAGAGTATTGGTGGGGAGAGAGCGTGTAGTCAAAATTGTGATTTCCAGGCCCACTTATAGCTTTAGAGTCTCCTAAATAAACTGTAGTCTGATGTGAGATCTCTATTCAGTCTCTCAATCACTAGTTATTTTAATTTTGGGCACACCAGATTATGAGATTATGCATGTTGTGTACTTTTTCTTTTAAGCCTCAGTGTTATAATGCAACAGTCCCTGGTTGCAGCAACATGGCGGCTGTTCGTGCCAAAAAATATGAGTGTCTCTGTGTGACTACTATTGCAGCCACAACAGCAGATCCATAAGCCACTGACCTTTGAGCTTCTTCCGAGCTTCGCCTGTGTTCCGGAATGTCCTCACTGAGGTGGTCTCGGTTACTCTGAGCTCCGGAGTGTATCTGGGCCCTAATTCTGTGCCTGCGGCCAGATCCGAGGTGAGTAGGCCTCTTCTTAGTTTGAGAGCACTGCCGAGTTTGCAGCTTCCCTGCGATGGTGCTCTCGGCCCCTCTGTAGACTACGTTCTCTTCACAAGGCATCCGATCCTGACACTACCTTGTCTTTCCGTCCTGCAGGACACGTCTCTCACACCCGACACTGCTTGTCTGATCAGGAACCTCTGGCTGCTGAAAAGTCTGTGGCGCCGTATACAGCACCTGTTGTCACTTTGTCCCAGATATTAGTGCTTTTGAATAGTTTAGAAATAGGACTTTTTCACTTTGGGCTCAGGAGCTCTCTGTGTGTGGGACTGCTCTCTTCCCCAAATAGCTTCGCCATACAATTTAATTTTAATCCAGTGTATAAAGGACAATCCTGAGGAGCACATAATTAACAAAACTCCTATTCAATATAAATTTATTTTATTTTTTATGTGTTTTTTTTCTCTGTATTTTATTAGATATATGAAATATATTATATGTATAAATATTGTTTTTGTGTGTGATTTCTCAAATACAAAAATAATCCTGTAGTTGGTATGAAAAGCAATGTGACACACATTAAAGGGACATGAAAAACAAACAATTTCTTTTGTTATTCAGGCAGAGCATATGATTTTAAAAACGTTTACAATTTACTTCTATCATCAAATGGAATTAATTATTCTTTATTGAAGAGATTAAAATGGATAACATTCTTGTAAATCTGCTGCCAAATAGTGTTCCAGACATGTGCACTCTCCTCAGCTTAGGTCCCTGTTTTTCAACAAAAAGATATCAAGAGAACAAAGACAATTTGATATAAAAGTAAATTAAAAAGTTGTTTAAAATAGTATGCTCTATTTGAATCATGAAATAAAATGTTTGTGTTTCATGTCTTTTAAGGGCAACCAATTTTACAGAACAATTTAACACTGAATATTTGAATACTGAACGTAACATTTAGATATTACATTATAATATATATTCCCATAGATTTACATTATAAATATAAAATAATATTCAAACACTACTAATGGAGTGTGTGAATGCCACATTCAATATTCAAATGTTACATTAGATAAATGGATGATAATTAACATTATTTAATGAATGTTACATTTGGTAATTTTTAACATTAGTTTAGAATAAACAAAATGTGTCTAACATTAGTTATTTCTAATGAATGAGCTAAAACATTCGCCCATCCTAGTTTCACTTTTGTAAATGTAATGAACTTTGCTAAAGACATTCTTAAAGGGACAGTAAACACCAAAAATTTTATTGTTTAAAAAGATAGATAATCCATTTATTTACCATTCCCCATTTTTGCATAACTAACACTGTTATATTAATATGCTTTTTACCTCTGTAATAACCTTGTATCTAAGCTTCTGCAGACTGCCTCCTTATCTCAGATCTTTTGACAGACTTGCATTTCAGGCAATTATTGCTGACTCTTAAATAACTCCATGGGGGGAGGCGGAGCTTGCCACGGAGCGAGGTGGCTGCATTGGAATTGATCTCCTGCATTAGTTCAACTTTAAACTAGTTTATTTCCTAAGACCTCTACTTAATTTCTCCTTTTTTATTTCTTTTAACTGCCCTATTCCCTTACTGCATAACCCTCTGCCAAGATTTAATTCTCTTGACTTTCCCCTACGTTATGGGCTGAGATCTGCTTATCAAGTGCGGTTGTTGTGAAGAGGGCTGCTAACTGTGCCTGTAGCCCAGAGATTCTACCGACAGCCTGTTTAAGGAGCAGATCAGAACCAGAGGTGTCGCTGAGGTTGCACTAGCCGGACCGCTAACTTAGCTGCCAAAACTTCATATCGGCACCGCCATCTTAGATGTGCACAGGCGGTCATTGAGAGAGTATGCAGAGTCTTCCCAGCCATAAACAGCTCTCCTTCTCACTCACCGTTCACACGCAACACCCACCTATCGAAGCCTGGGGATAGTACTGTCCCTCAGGCAGCTACCAGCTCATGTGAAAGGATTGAGCGGTTCGGCTTGTTTGCAGACAGAGACGTCCTTGTCAGCACTTCTGGATGCACTAGTAATTGGATATCACACTACACACTCTCACCCTGAGCACACATCAGAGCCTATTACACTACTCAAACCCAACCATCACAGCAGCTCCTCTAATACCGGAGGTTTGATACCTTAGTCACAGTCAATTTTCGGCACAAAGAGATCTGAGGCTATACTGCACCTGACTGGTCTTAAAATCACACCGCAACACTGAAATTATATTAGCCCACACTTGGAACTCTGTTCTCCCTACAGCTGTATTGATCTCATCTACAGCTCATTCATATCACCCAGCGGGTGTGTAGGTTCACAGGTGCTATTTACATCACATCACTCATTTAGAGTTCAACTTACCACTACATTATTTGGCACCCTATGTCCTTCTGACCATAGACCTCCCAGACATCAGAAACAGAACTAATCTACACATACCCTCTGTTCTTGGCAGGGGAATATATCACTCCAGGACTTACCGTTACCTAAATTGTGGAATACTGAGCCTTTTGCTAGAACTGCAGGGGGTGAATACTCTGATTGAGCCAGAACATCACCTATACGTATCAATTCACTACTTTGAGCTCTGTTTCAAATTCTGATCCTCAGTGGTCTCAGTCAGTCCCCTCCTTCCTTTCCCGCAGGTACTTGCCACCTGCGGCTCATACCCTCTGCCCTTTTCCCGACTTGGCCAATAGGAGGCACATCCCTGGGAGGGGGACTACTCTACTGTGAGGTTCTGGCCTAGAGATAATCTTGACCGCCTACCTAGCAGCTTGTGACATCAACTTACCTAACTGCCTCTCCACTTGCTGAAGGTATTACACTAGCTATGCAGTGCTAGAGACCCCAATGTAGGGGAGCCGGGCTGTACACCCCCCAGCCTCATTTTCTGTCAGGGAGAACTCCTTTCAGGAACTTCATTTTTTTTTTCTCTTCCTACTTCAAACAACGCCTGTGATCCTGCATCCATCGGCATCTATGGCCCACAACATGAGGAAAAATATGAAGCAACAGGGGAACCCTAAAAGAACACTTAATGATCATTTTCATAGTAAAATTACTTCAGATCCAGAGGGATCGGAGGATGACTCCAGGGAAGACACTACACCATTCAGCCTCCCTTGGAAATCCCCTAAACCTTCAAAGGAGTATCAAGGTATTCCACAATCTGCAGTCATGGATTCTATTAAAGCGCTCTCTGAGAAAATGGACTCCCATTACTCATCCCTTAGGCAAGACCTGAGACTCCGTGAGTGAACTTAAAAGAGATATCGCTTTGTTAGGAGAACGCACGGAAACTCTTGAACGCAAGCATGAAGATTTATGCATTGACCACACTAATCTCTTTACATATTCTCAGAACCTGGCCGAACAGATCTCAGATCTAGAGGCTAAGATGGCAGATATGGAAGATAGTTCGCGTAGAAACAACCTACGGATCAGAGGCATTTCTGAGGACATTGGTTCGACAGATTTGCTCAAATACCTCTCAGGCCTCTTTGGAGAATTGTTGGGTCCTATCTCTGAACAAGAATCAATCATTGATCGAGCTCATTGAGCGCTACACCCACAAAATACTTCTTCTGATACTCCAAGAGACGTTATCCTCAGGGTTCATTATTTTACCTTTAAAGAAAAAGTTCTTAGAGCCTCATTCCTGAATAAAAACCTTAAGGCTCCATACAAGACAGTCCAAATTTTTCCTGATTTGTCTCCATACACTCTCGCAAAGAGACGGACTTTCCAACAGTTCACACAGAATATACGTCGCCTTAACCTTAAATATAGGTGGGGCTTCCCTGTTAAGGTCTTTTTTTAACACGAGGATCGCACCTATACAATCTCCTCTCCAGATCAGGGGATGAAGAATCTTCAATCACTGGGGCTCAGCCAAACTGCTGTCAGTAACTCTAGACTTGCTAACCAGAATGATACCCTCAATGTGTCAGCATCAGACCCACACTGCAGACCAAAAGGAAAGACACACCAGACCGCAAGAGTCCTCCTTAACACCATATGGGACCTACAGCTCTTAGTTCAAGTGACTTATATGGTCCCTGACCCTAAACATACACATGGGTACTCATCTTACCCTTCTTACCTCAATCAGCTCAATCAGCTCATCAACAGACCATACTCTGATGAATTAAGTCCATAATCCATTTCCTCTGACTATAAGTTGATTTTACGCACGGGTACTTCTCTTACCCTTGTCTTACTGACAGCTCAACGATACCATACTTATTATACTTGTAAACTAATCCTAGGCCTTCCACGTATACTTACAAATTGTATATTTATTTATCTCTTATACTCCCCCAATGTACTGAGTTTTTACCCCATTTGTTAATACCTTTAGTATATGAGAGTTTGTGTTTATATTATCAGAAATACTAGTGTTTATTAGGCTGGAACTCCCTTAATTATACACAAGAAATTAATGATACTATCTCACGCACCTCAGGATAGCCTAGTCCGCTCAGATACCTAATCCTATATTAATATATACACTCATTGGGAGTCTAGGTCACTTAGTTCCGTTACTTCTTCAACCAGAGTTTATTAACCCGTTCAACCCCCACATAGTCTCTTATCCAAGTTTTTAGTTAGACGCTCATAACACTAGATATTCCATTTTTATTTAAGTTTCACTTATGGTCACACACTGAAGCATTATCCTTTGTTACTAGGACACGGTTGACTGGAATATATTAACTAGGCCCCTCTCATGTTTCCCCCCCTTTAGATATTTGCTCCAAAAGCAGTGTTTATATACTTTATTTTATTCACCGATATGGTGATGTTCATTGTTTGCTATATTACTAAATTATTGTTATGTCTCTTTCAGCTTGAACTCCATTGTTTGACATACCATACCGCTCTGTTTACTCATCCTATTGTGAGTCGCAGATCTTGACCCTTTATATCTTTCTTCTTCCTCATATACCTTACCTTTACTCGCCTGGGGGGGCTGCATAGCAGCCCAGCTCCCCTATGTACCTCCTGATATACACCCTTTTGTTTTTACCCATTCACCCTTGAGTTTCCTACTCACACTAACTTGGTTTTACTGCTGTCACCTCGCACTTACACCTATACTTATACTTAATAATCAGCTCACTCTGCCTCCTCCCTTCCCCCTCCCTTCCATAGCATCAAGCAGCTTCAGCCTGCTGTATCTATCCCCAACTCCCAGACTTTTTTTGCTATGTAGCCAAATTATATACTAACCCAGATCTATATCCAAATTTAATCCTTTCCTCTTTTATCTAAGAGGCCCTAAGTTAGCATACAACTTAACGGTATCTCTACATCATCCTACCCTTCTCCCTCTCTTCCCATACTCTCCACCTTTACCTTTTTTTTTTCTCTCCTCCCCAGCTTAACACCATGGATAGTCTACGTTTCCTCACTTTAAATACTCAGGGACTTAACTCTCCATCGAAACGCAGCTTACTGGCAACCTACTTACAAAAATCTAAGATTGACATAAAATTCATCCAAGAGACGCACTGGATGACAGAACAAGGTATGACATACACTTATAGGAGATACCTGATAGTTTTGAGAGCTTCCTTTCAGTCTAAATCTAGAGGGGTAGCCATATATCTCAGTAACAATATCTCGTTTGAACCCATATACCTAGAGACTGACCCTCAAGCCCGTTACATCATGCAAATCTGTAAAATAAACAATCACTTACTAACATTGGTAAATATTTATGCGCCCAACTCTAAACAAATTAGATTCCTAACAAAACTTCTAAAATCAATATCGGCAGTGAAACAGGGTGAGTTAGTATTGGGAGGAGATTTTAATCTTATTTGGGATCATGCACTTGACAGGGCCGGGCCTAAGATCTCCACCTCGGAAAGAGCAATACATCCCCTTTCCAAAGCCTTCCAAAACCTAATCCTTCAATATGACCTATATGACTGCTGGAGAATGGTACACCCTTTAGACAAGGAATTTACCTTTTATTCCTCCCCACACAAATCTTTCAGTCATATTGATTAGTTCTTTATTAGTGCTCGTCTTCTAGACAACATAACTAACATAAAAATACTTCTGATATCGTGGTCTGATCACGACGCTGTATCTCTAACTATGGGCTCACATCTAACCTCTACCCCCCCCCCCCACATGGCAATTGAGTAATCATTTAGTCACAGATCCCATCCATAAAATAGGAATACAAGAGAAAATAATATAATTTTTCACGGTTAATGATACTCCACAGATTCCAATTGAGGTACTGTGGTCTTCGTTCAAGTCTGTTTTGAGAGGCCACTTCATTGCCTTTGACGCTAATTCCCGCAAACAAAGAGGAGCTTCGTTAGCTACTCTTACTGCTCAGCTCCGGTCTCTCAGATCTTCACTTAGTATATCCTATTCTGCTACCATAGTACAAGATATCACAGCTATCACCAAACAAATTCAGGAATTAGAGGTACAGAGAACTCAGTACACCCTCGAGAAATTTAAAAGAATCTTTTACCACTTCAGTAACAAGGCTTCCTCAATCTTAGCTACCAAACTTAGGCATCGTACAGCGCAAGCCAGAGTTATGACTATTAAGAGTGTAGATGATCTCCCAATTTGTTCACCTAAGGGGATTGGAGACACCTTTAGATCTTACTACCACACTCTCTATAATATTGATGGAGAATTCAATGGCCCACCGCCACCATCTACTCCAACAGACACTTGGAGCTTTCTAAATTCCATACAGTTACCACATCTTTCACCAGATGCTTTTCCGACACTGACCAATCCCATAACGCTTGAAGAGATACCATTTGTCATCAAAGATATGAAGTTAGGTAAATCACCTGGGCCAGATGGCTTCTCAGCCCACTTCTACAAGTCTTTTCAACCCCTAATAGCCCCAACTTTATGTAAATTATTTGGTGAAATAATGAAGAAAGGCTCCTTCCCTAGTGAATTTCTAGAATCAACGATTACAACAATCTTAAAGCCAGGGAAACCCCCATAATTATGTAGTAGTTATAGCCCTATATCCCTTCTTAATTTGGATACAAAGCTCTATGCTAAAATTCTCGCTAATAGGCTATCAAAAGTCATCACATCCCTGATCCATACGGATCAAGTGGGGTTTGTACCTCAGAGGGAAAGCCCAGATGCCACTAGATGGATTCTTGATGTACTGTCGATTGTAGTGAGCAAGAAAGTCCCATTTATTGCCCTCTCTCTAGATGCCAAGAAGGGTTTTGATAGAGTGTGATGGGAGTATCTTTGGCTCACGATGCAAGCCTTTAATATTCCAAATTCCTTTATTTGAGCTGTGCAGGCTCTCTATTCAACCCCTACAGCCAGATTCAAGGGAGTGGGATTTAGATCAGACCCCCTACAAATAACCAATGGCATCAGACACGGTTGTCCACTCTCACCCCTCTTTTTTGTTTTAGCGATTGAACCCCTAGCTCAGGCGGTTAGACTAAATCCCCAAATTGCTGGAGTACAATTAATAACTTCCTCCCATAGTATCTCCCTTTATGCAGATGATCTTACTTTATTTCTCACCTCTCCAACTACCTCACTTCCCGCAGTATTTGACCTGCTTAGTTACTTCGGTCAGCTAAGCTATTATAAATTAAACATTGATAAGACGGAAGCATTGCATATTAGTATCCCACCCTGTGACCTAACTCTCCTACAGAATCAGTACCACTTCCAATGGAATATAGATGCCATTAAGATATTAGGCACATATTTAAGCCCTGACCCAGAAATCACAATTACAAAAAAAATGCACAGACAGACTAACAGAATTCAGGGACCTTCTCTCCTCATGGGAGTTTCGGGAGATATCATGGACAGGGAGAATTGCGGCGATAAAAATGTCCTTCATTCCCAAAGTCACCTACCTATTCAGATGTATCCCATATAACATCCCCAGACCCCTACTGAATAAGTTACAAAGTTTGCTCACTACGTACGTATGGAAAGGTAATAGACCCAGAACATCTAGGACTACACTTCAGAGGCCTACAACACATGGAGTATTAGCCCTCCCCAACATCATACTATATTATACAGCAGCTAGGCTATCACATTTATTTAGCTGGAGTCTCGTAGATAATCAACCTTGATGGTTTGATGCAGAGCTATCAGTTCTCCCGTCAGGACTGATTTTGTCCGATCTACTGTGGATCCCCCCTCACTACAAGGAAAAGCTATCCAACACATCCCCAATTATTTCAGATGCCCTCCAGTTTTGGAATCAGATGAGGCACAACCCAGGATTAGCCCACACCCCTCACCCATACTCACCATGAGTGGTGTACTATATTCTCTCCCGGGCTCCCATCTTATGTCATGGAGAGCTCTAGCACCTATCCTGGCTTCGGACCTTTATGACCAAAACCAGTGGCTCACCCACACACAGTTTTGCATCAAATTTAATATCCCTCCCTCTTTATATTTTGAAGCCTTCCAGCTGCATACATGGTTAAAATCATGGGGATACCCGGGGACAAATCTAAGAATACCTTCGAAATGGGAGACCAAATGGGCTCAAGGAGAAGGCCGAACTCACGTCATATCTTTCCACTATACAGGGAGTGCAGAATTATTAGGCAAATGAGTATTTTGACCACATCATCCTCTTTATGCATGTTGTCTTACTCCAAGCTGTATAGGCTCGAAAGCCTACTACCAATTAAGCATATTAGGTGATGTGCATCGCTGTAATGAGAAGGGGTGTGGTCTGACATCAACACCCTATATCAGGTGTGCATAATTATTAGGCAACTTCCTTTCCTTTGGCAAAATGGGTCTAAAGAAGGACTTGACAGGCTCAGAAAAGTCAAAAATAGTGAGATATCTTTCAGAGGGATGCAGCACTCTTAAAATTGCAAAGCTTCTGAAGCGTGATCATCGAACAATCAAGCGTTTCATTCAAAATAGTCAACAGGGTCGCAAGAAGCGTTTGGAAAAACCAAGGCGCAAAATAACTGCCCATGAACTGAGAAAAGTCAAGCGTGCAGCTGCCAAGATGCCACTTGCCACCAGTTTGGCCATATTTCAGAGCTGCAACATCACTGGAGTGCCCAAAAGCACAAGGTGTGCAATACTCAGAGACATGGCCAAGGTAAGAAAGGCTGAAAGACGACCACCACTGAACAAGACACACAAGCTGAAACGTCAAGACTGGGCCAAGAAATATCTCAAGACTGATTTTTCTAAGGTTTTATGGACTGATGAAATGAGAGTGAGTCTTGATGGGCCAGATGGATGGGCCCGTGGCTGGATTGGTAAAGGGCAGAGAGCTCCAGTCCGACTCAGATGCCAGCAAGGTGGAGGTGGAGTACTGGTTTGGGCTGGTATCATCAAAGATGAGCTTGTGGGGCCTTTTCGGGTTGAGGATGGAGTCAAGCTCAACTCCCAGTCCTACTGCCACCTTCTTCAAGCAGTGGTACAGGAAGAAGTCTGCATCCTTCAAGAAAAACATGATTTTCATGCAGGACAATGCTCCATCACACGCGTCCAAGTACTCCACAGCGTGGTTGGCAAGAAAGGGTATAAAAGAAGAAAATCTAATGACATGGCCTCCTTGTTCACCTGATCTGAACCCCATTGAGAACCTGTGGTCCATCATCAAATGTGAGATTTACAAGGAGGGAAAACAGTACACCTCTCTGAACAGTGTCTGGGAGGCTGTGGTTGCTGCTTCACGCAATGTTGATGGTGAACAGATCAAAACACTGACATAATCCATGGATGGCAGGCTTTTGAGTGTCCTTGCAAAGAAAGGTGGCTATATTGGTCACTGATTTGTTTTTGTTTTGTTTTTGAATGTCAGAAATGTATATTTGTGAATGTTGAGATGTTATATTGGTTTCACTGGTAAAAATAAATAATTGAAATGGGTATATATTTGTTTTTTGTTAAGTTGCCTAATAATTATGCACAGTAATAGTCACCTGCACACACAGATATCCCCCTAAAATAGCTATAACTAAAAACAAACTAAAAACTACTTCCAAAACTATTCAGCTTTGATATTAATGAGTTTTTTGGGTTCATTGAGAACATGGTTGTTGTTCAATAATAAAATTAATCCTCAAAAATACAACTTGCCTAATAATTCTGCACTCCCTGTAATCTTCTTCTTGAATCTTCCACACTTCATAAAATTGCACAACATAAGGCCTGGGAGAGAGAGATAGGCTTTACTGCCGACATTGATATATGGCATACGCGTATTACCCTAACTTAAAGACTCTTACACTGTGCTTCTCTTTGGGAACTACAGTATAAGATTCTAGTAAGATGGCACCTTACACCCTCTACCCTACATAGGATCTATGGCACTCACTCACCCTGGTGCTGGAGGGAATGCGGACAACTGGGGACCTCACTCCATGTCTGGGGGTCGTGCCCCAGGATTCAGCTGTTGTGGAGGAAGGTTTTTAGAATACTACACTTATTAGACATTACCCTCCCATTCAAACCAGAGATCTCACTGCTACACATGCAAGCCCAAACCTGACAGTCTAGAGAAGCCTTAGTGATATACCTCCTCATGGCTGTGAAATTAATGATCGCTAGAATGTGGAAACATAGGGAACCACCCCACATTTCACAAATCCTCACCACTGTACAACATATTAAACAGATGGAACTGTACTCCCATAGAATTCTTGATAAGGTAGACTTCTATCATGGGATTTGGTCCCCATGGATTGAGTTATATCCTGACTGATGTAGACCTCTGGTTGTTGTTACTGCTGAAACTTCTCCCCCCCTTTTTTTTTCTCTTTCTTCTCTCTTCTCCCCTAATTCCCCTTCTTTGAACCACACACTGACCCCTGTCACTAGATCTGGAACAATTCTTGCTACTATTGTTAGATCCTCAGTTGCTAATTTAGCTACATTAGACACCTCTCTTTATACAGAAAACCCTTGAAGTGTTGAGTTATGTACTCAGACAGGATAAGAGCGACAAATTGACTTATGGTTAATTTCGATTTATACCGTACAAATGTTATTGTTAGTTTTGCTTTCCCCATTATATTTGTATCTCTGTTTATTGGTTGTTGTTATGTGAATGATTAATAATGCACAGTTCTATGTATTATGTTCTTATCCTGTACCAACATAAGTGTAAGCCTGAACTCAATCTTCAACAAAATAAAAAAAAAGTTAAAAAAAACTCCATGGGCATGAGCACAATGTGTTCTATATGGCAAACATGAACTAACGCTGTCTAGCTGTGAAAAACTGTCAAATGCATTCAGATAAGTGCTGATCTTCAAGGGATTACAAATTTGCATATGAGCCCACCTAGGTTTAAGTTTCAACCAAGAATACCAGGTGAACAAAGCAAATTTGATGATAAAAGTAAATGGGCAAGTTGTTTAAAATGACATGCCCTATCTGAATGATGAAAGTTTAATTTGGACTTTACGGTCCCTTCAAAGGTCAGTTTACAATATTACAGGCATACTTCCATTCAATTGGACTACTTCTTCAGTTTTATGAAAGGAAAAGACCAGTGAATTGAAACACAGACAAACATACAAAGCCTTACACAAAAACACATGCACTAACATAATAAAACAGTCTTGTAAAGGGACAGCAACCGCCTTGAGATATAACATATTTAGATATGCATTAAACAACTTTGCAATATGCTCTCATTATTTATTTTGTCCTTTTTCATGTAAGTTCTAGAATTTTGGCTTTTCTAATTATCAGAGCTGGAAATGCACACTGCTAACCCTGCTACATATGTCCCCCTCTTTGGCATTAGCAGATAACACCTGCAAAATAATGCACTGTATATTAAGACAATGACCATGGCTAGTCTTGTCAGATGCAGCCTTAAGTCCTAATTGGTTCCTCCAAGTATGGCAAATGGTGGCTGTAGTTGGGCTATTGAAAAGCAACTGCAGCAAAAGAGATGTTAATTTGTTTTAAAAACATTTATCTTGGCTCTGTTTCATGGAGCCTGTATAGCTAATTATCGTACACATGGTTTTCCCCTCTTATGGTCTATATAGGACTTTATTAGACTGTGCTTCATTGCACCAGCTTTAGACCATTCTGCTACACATACCATGAGGCCTACTTATCAAGCCGTCAACTTACTTGCATTCGACGGCACCAATACGCTCGACTGACATCGCCTAACATCGCTGCCGCGGACCTGAATACGTTCTCCAAAGTTAACAAAAAAGCTGTCAAGAAGCCACGCACCGAGTACGGGGCAATGAGCAGCGGACTGTTGTTAACTAACAGTCATCGATCTCGGCTTTTTAACAGCTTTATTTATACCCTGTCACTAAACACCCACACTATACTAAACTGTTTTAACCCTATCCCGCTGCTCCAGGAGCCCACCGCAACTAAATAAATTTATTAAACCCTAAACCGATGCTCCCAGAGCCCACCGCCACTCTAATAAACGTATTAACCCCTATCCTGCCGCTCCCGGAGCCCATCGCCACCTACATTATGTTATTAACCCCTAATCTGCTGCCCCCTACACCGCCGCCACCTACATTATACTTATTAACCACTATCCCGCCGTGTATCCCTGAGGCTGCTCCATTAACGCATGCTAAGGGGCCTATTAGCGGGGCCCGGGGCTCTATAAAGAAGGGTCAGGATTACTGTGGCTCTTCACTGTGCTTGAGGTAAGTATAAGGCTACAGGTGAACTTTTTCATGAAAACAAAACGATTATTCGTCTGTGTTTTTTTGTTACAAATTTGAATTTGTAATAAAACTAGTGCACAAGCTTAGTGTCTATCCAGCATGCCTTTAATTAATTACCCTGTTACAGTATTCCTGATGTTTCAAGTCTGCCTGAGACCTTCATCTACAGTCTAAGGGCTAGATTACAAAATTACTGCACAGAGCAGTTTTTAGGGGTTAAAAGTGGCGGGTTTGGGGTGTTAGAAAAAAAATGGCACTGAAAAGTGACTTTACTTTGCGGTCTATGGGAACTGTGCAGTGTGTTCCCTGTAAATATACTGTAAATGTATAAGCTTATATACATACATATTAATGTGTTAATATCTGTATGTACACATATTAAAACATAAATATATATGTATATTCGTACATCCATTGCAGCACAACTTACCCCCTTCACTGTACTTAGTTCTCATGCCATATCTGACAGCATGAGAACGAGGATCCTATTGAAACCTATGGTAGCTTTTGTGAGCACAAAGCTTCAGTGGAATGTGAATGCTAAATTTGCGTACGCATTGCACTAAACTTGTAATACCAGTGCACATTAACGTGCGCTGGTATTACTAAGTTGAGGGCAAATATTGCTTCCGCGGAAGCTATATTTTGCACTCAACTTGTAATCTAGTCCTAAGTGTTTTAGACCAAGAAAGATTGGACTGATTTGGAAGATATTTGGGTTACAGACTTTAGTTTGGGACCCCCCCCCCCCCCACACACACACACACACTAGTTATACTTTACTACATTTAATAAATATCCAGAATTGTGCATCTAGTTATGAAGAAAAGTTTAATTCTCAAACAGATATTTGTCACTATGGTCCATTTTAAATACAAATCATACTGGTAAGAAATCTTCATCTCAGCACCATTGTAAAATACTTAAATTCTCTATTTTTTATTTTATTTAGATTGCAAACATAGACACACAAAGAATATTGCTATTTACTGCAAAACAATATAAAGTGTTACCACTTACTGTGGTACACAAACTAAAATTAAAAAGCTATTGTTTAAGAGAGATTGATAAAAGTCTGCCTAATGTGTTAATGCAGCTAAGAACCAGTGTCATGCTCTTTATCTGCCGAGATGCATATTACAGATTTTCATATCCATTAAATGTTCAAATTGGATTACGAAGACACATCTCAAGCTGATAAAGATGTAGGGTTTATTTAAGGCTGAAATTCATGCTTATAAAAAGACTTTCGGACAAACTAGTTCATAACCCTTTTCAATTTAAAACTACATACAATTATTTTAAGATCGCCAATTCTTCATTCTAGTGGTTTCTCAATTACTAATGTAATCTGCCCGTCATATTCTCATTTTTGTAATGATTTAGCAATATGATAGCGGAGTTACCTGAATGAAGTTCTGCCATCAAATTGTGTGCCTTGTGCAATTTGCAAATCATTTGTCACAGGATAATGTTGCTGCCATAAATCTGGAGAAGTGTTCATTTTTTTTAATAAGATGCTGCTATTTAATGCATATTTGAAGTTTTATCTGGGATTCATCCAAGCCACAAACAGGCTGTAAAATATAGAACAAAAAAGAACAAAACAATAGTTAAAATGGGGCATATAATATATTTTTTACTTTTAAATATATATGCTGAATCATATTTTTATAGTAAAATGTTTGTTTTAAAGCTTTTTCTGTAAAGTATAAATAACATTTTAAAGCTATTTCTGTAAAATATATATAACACTGTCAATCATCTTTATAGTACCCTTCTTTTCATATTTTTTAACTGCTTTTTGGCAGCATTGTTTATGTGTTATACATTCAGAACACCTTGCAATGTACTGGTGAAGGAAATGTGTTTGTATGTGTAGGGTCACAGGTGTCCAGTATTTGGACAATGAACAGGGGAGGAATTGCAAATTTCAACCCAGGGGACACATAAAACACAGGGACCAAGGTACAGCCCTTCCACCCCCTAGTGCCAGTGAATTGAGTAGCCACTGGCAGCCCTGGCTCAAGTAAAAAAACAAAAAATTGTATAGTTTGTCGCTCTCTCACCTTGTGGACCCTGATTTCAACATAGATGACTTTCCCTGGGGGCAATTACACCCTTACCTCCTTGCCCAGTCATCTCTCTAAAAGATACACCAGGGTAGCAGCACAAATGTATACCTTTATTCAAGCACACAGATCAATAAACAAAGTAGCAACGTTTAAAGATTACTCCCTTAATCATGCTACATATAGAAAAGTAAAACATGCTTTATATACATACATTTCTCTAGGGGGTACCAAAACATATACAACATTTAACCCTTTGTAATCCAGTATTTACAAAGTTAATTTACATAGTACCACCTACTGATAAATCATGAATAGTTTCTGAAAGAACAATACTATTTTGATTATGAATCAGGCTTTCATCTATAAAAAATATATTTCACAAAATTCTTAAATAAAAAAATGTCAAAATCCCTATTTATTCCCTGAGATTCTAAAGTATTTAACTCAAAGATGCTTCACATTGTTTCAATATTAACTAAATGCTTCCCCCCCCCCCCTTGCAAGGTTTAGGAATGTGATTAATAATATGGTATAACTGACTCTCCATATGACCTGCTGAGAGGAATTGATTAGCCACCGGGGCAGAATAATTTTTTAGCCTAATAATACTTTTATGTTTTACAATTCTGTCATGTATACTCGTAATTGTTTTCCCTATATAGGCCCACCCACAGGGATATTTTATCATATATTTGACAAAAGTGGCCTGGCAGGTGTAATAACCCTTAATACAATATTTCCTCACAGTTAGGGGATGATAGAATTGTGCTCTCATGGTCATATTCTCATAACATGAACTTCCTAAACAAGGAAAACTATTTTTGAGTTGTGATATATCTAATATTAGATCCCCTCTTGTTGCCACATCAGCCCTTATCATTTTTTCTTTAAGGTTCTTACCTCTTCTCTTATAGACTGGCAAAGGAGGTAATTGAAATTCAAGAACATCAGGATTACATGTGGACAATACCTGCAAAAGTTTCCAGATAGTCTGCTGAATATCCTTATTCTGAGCATTATATTCAGATACAAAATCCAAATGTTTAGTTTTATCCCATTTTCTCTCATCATTTTCCTTAAATAAAGGGGATTCCCTAGAAATAGCCAAAAACTGTTTAACCTCATTCGCAGTAAGAGAAATAGGATAACCTTGTTCAATGAACCTGCTATCAAATTGATTCTGTGCTAATCATTTTATCAAAAGCTGGATAACGGTCACTGTCGAAACACAACAGGCTATTACAATCAGTATTTTTTCTAAATAAAGCCACCTTAAAAGTCCACCCATCTTTAATAAAAATCCAAACTCTCGTGGGGGCGGTGGAGCCAGCAGCCGATGCAGGAGGACATGTATTCCCAGAGCTCCTACCAATGGATCAAATAAGCTAATATTTTAAGCAAGCAAAATATTTTTTTTTACTTCGGTGTCATCTTAATTTAGCCTCAGGACATGGGGCAAACTATTCTGGACACTATATCAAGAAGATAGACAGCTTAACGGCACAACAAACTTCTGGCCCACTACGTCTCCGGCATGGAGTAAGCCGTCATCTTTGGAAACAACTGTGCACCAGCCCTACTACCAGGGATCTAACCTCTCCACATTAACTTAGTGGCCGTTTGGTATACTAAGGCCTAGATTTGGAGTTCGGCGGTAAAAGGGCTGTTAACGCTCCGCGGGCTTTTTTCTGGCCGCACCATGACATTAACTCTGGTATCGAGAGTTTAAACAAATGCTGCGTTAGGCTCCAAAAAAGGAGCGTAGAGCATTTTTACCGCAAATGCAACTCTCGATACCAGAGTTGCTTACGGACGCGGCCGTTCTCAAAAACGTGCTCGTGCACGATATCCCCATAGGAAACAATGGGGCTGTTTGAGCTTAAAAAAAACCTAACACCTGCAAAAAAGCAGCGTTCAGCTCCTAACGCAGCCCCATTGTTTCCTATGGGGAAACACTTCCTACGTCTGCACCTAACACTCTAACATGTACCCCGAGTCTAAACACCCCTAACCTTACACTTATTAACCCCTAATCTGCCGCCCCCCGCTATCGCTGACACCTGCATATTTTTTTTAACCCCTAATCTGCCGCTCCGTAAACCGCCGCAACCTACGTTATCCCTATGTACCCCTAATCTGCTGCCCTAACATCGCCGACCCCTATATTATATTTATTAACCCCTAATCTGCCCCCCTCAACGTCGCCGACACCTGCCTACACTTATTAACCCCTAATCTGCCGAGCGGACCTGAGCGCTACTATAATAAAGTTATTAACCCCTAACCCGCCTCACTAACCCTATCATAAATAGTATTAACCCCTAATCTGCCCTCCCTAACATCGCCAACACCTACCTTCAATTATTAACCCCTAATCTGCCGAGCGGACCTCACCGCTACTATAATAAATGTATTAACCCCTAAAGCTAAGTCTAACCCTAATACTAACACCCCCCTAAGTTAAATATAATTTACATCTAACGAAATTAATTAACTCTTATTAAATAAATGATTCCTATTTAAAGCTAAATACTTACCTGTAAAATAAATCCTAATATAGCTACAATATAAATTATAATTATATTATAGCTATTTTAGGATTAATATTTATTTTACAGGCAACTTTGTAATTATTTTAACCAGGTACAATAGCTATTAAATAGTTAAGAACTATTTAATAGTTACCTAGTTAAAATAATAACAAATTTACCTGTAAAATAAATCAAAACCTAAGATATAATTAAACCTAACACTACCCTATCAATAAATTAATTAAATAAACTACCTACAATTACCTACAATTAACCTAATACTACACTATCAATAAATTAATTAAACACAATTGCTAAAAAAAAATACAATTAAATAAACTAGCTAAAGTACAAAAAATAAAAAAGAACTAAGTTACAAAAAATAATAAAATATTTACAAACATAAGAAAAATATTACAACAATTTTAAACTAATTACACCTACTCTAAGCCCCCTAATAAAATAACAAAGCCCCCCAAAATAAAAAATTCCCTACCCTATTCTAAATTAAAAAAGTTACAAGCTCTTTTACCTTACCAGCCCTGAACAGGGCCCTTTGCGGGGCATGCCCCAAGAATTTCAGCCCTTTTGCCTGTAAAAGAATAAATACAATACCCCCCCCCCAACATTACAACCCACCACCCACATACCCCTAATCTAACCCAAACCCCCCCTTAAATAAACCTAACACTAAGCCCCTGAAGATCTTCCTACCTTGTCTTCACCATACCAGGTTCACCGATCCGTCCTGGCTCCAACATCTTCATCCAACCCAAGCGGGGGTTGGCGATCCATCATCCGGTGCTGAAGAGGTCCAGAAGAGGCTCCAAAGTCTTCCTCCTATCCGGCAAGAAGAGGACATCCGGACCGGCAAACATCTTCTCCAAGCGGCATCTTCAATCTTCTTCCATCCGGTGCGGAGCGGGTCCATCTTGAAGCAGGCGACGCGGATCCATCCTCTTCTTCCGTTGTCTCCCGACGAATGACGGTTCCTTTAAGGGACGTCATCCAAGATGGCGTCCCTCGAATTCCGATTGGCTGATAAGATTCTATCAGCCAATCGGAATTAAGGTAGGAATTTTCTGATTGGCTGATGGAATCAGCCAATCAGAATCAAGTTCAATCCGATTGGCTGATCCAATCAGCCAATCAGATTGAGCTCGCATTCTATTGGCTTTTCCGATCAGCCAATAGAATGCGAGCTCAATCTGATTGGCTGATTGGATCAGCCAATCGGATTGAACTTGATTCTGATTGGCTGATTCCATCAGCCAATCAGAAAATTCCTACCTTAATTCCGATTGGCTGATAGAATCCTATCAGCCAATCGGAATTCGAGGGATGCCATCTTGGATGACGTCCCTTAAAGGAACCGTCATTCGTCGGGAGACAACGGAAGAAGAGGATGGATCCGCGTCGCCTGCTTCAAGATGGACCCGCTCCGCACCGGATGGAAGAAGATTGAAGATGCCGCTTGGAGAAGATGTTTGCCGGTCCGGATGTCCTCTTCTTGCCGGATAGGAGGAAGACTTTGGAGCCTCTTCTGGACCTCTTCAGCACCGGATGATGGATCGCCAACCCCCGCTTGGGTTGGATGAAGATGTTGGAGCCAGGACGGATCGGTGAACCTGGTATGGTGAAGACAAGGTAGGAAGATCTTCAGGGGCTTAGTGTTAGGTTTATTTAAGGGGGGTTTGGGTTAGATTAGGGGTATGTGGGTTGTGGGTTGTAATGTTGGGGGGGGGGTATTGTATTTATTCTTTTACAGGCAAAAGGGCTGAAATTCTTGGGGCATGCCCCGCAAAGGGCCCTGTTCAGGGCTGGTAAGGTAAAAGAGCTTGTAACTTTTTTAATTTAGAATAGGGTAGGGAATTTTTTATTTTGGGGGGCTTTGTTATTTTATTAGGGGGCTTAGAGTAGGTGTAATTAGTTTAAAATTGTTGTAATATTTTTCTTATGTTTGTAAATATTTTATTATTTTTTGTAACTTAGTTCTTTTTTATTTTTTGTACTTTAGCTAGTTTATTTAATTGTATTTTTTTTTAGCAATTGTGTTTAATTAATTTATTGATAGTGTAGTGTTAGGTTAATTGTAGGTAATTGTAGGTAGTTTATTTAATTAATTTATTGATAGGGTAGTGTTAGGTTTAATTATATCTTAGGTTTTGATTTATTTTACAGGTAAATTTGTTATTATTTTAACTAGGTAACTATTAAATAGTTCTTAACTATTTAATAGCTATTGTACCTGGTTAAAATAATTACAAAGTTGCCTGTAAAATAAATATTAATCCTAAAATAGCTATAATATAATTATAATTTATATTGTAGCTATATTAGGATTTATTTTACAGGTAAGTATTTAGCTTTAAATAGGAATCATTTATTTAATAAGAGTTAATTAATTTCGTTAGATGTAAATTATATTTAACTTAGGGGGGTGTTAGTATTAGGGTTAGACTTAGCTTTAGGGGTTAATACATTTATTAGAATAGCGGTGAGCTCCGCTCGGCAGATTAGGGGTTAATAATTGAAGGTAGGTGTCGGCGATGTTAGGGAGGGCAGATTAGGGGTTAATACTATTTATTATAGGGTTAGTGAGGCGGATTAGGGGTTAATAACTTTATTATAGTAGCGCTCAGGTCCGCTCGGCAGATTAGGGGTTAATAAGTGTAGGCAGGTGTCGGCGACGTTGAGGGGGGCAGATTAGGGGTTAATAAATATAATATAGGGGTCGGCGGTGTTAGGGGTAGCAGATTAGGGGTACATAGGGATAACGTAGGTGGCGGCTCTTTGCGGTCGGAAGATTAGGGGTTATTTATTTTAAGTAGCTGGCGGCGACGTTGTGGGGGGCAGGTTAGGGGTTAATAAATGTAATACAGGGGTCGGCGGGGTTAGGGGCAGCAGATTAGGGGTACATAAGTATAACGTAGGTGGCGGTCGGCAGATTAGGGGTTAAAAATTTAAATCGAGTGGCGGCGATGTGGGGGGAGCTCGGTTTAGGGGTACATAGGTAGTTTATGGGTGTTAGTGTACTTTAGGGTACAGTAGTTAAGAGCTTTATGAACCGGCGTTAGCCAGAAAGCTCTTAACTCCTGCTATTTTCAGGCGGCTGGAATTTTGTCGTTAGAGCTCTAACGCTCACTTCAGAAACGACTCTAAATACCGGCGTTAGAAAGATCCCATTGAAAAGATAGGATACGCAAATGGCGTAAGGGGATCTGCGGTATGGAAAAGTCGCGGCTGAAAAGTGAGCGTTAGACCCTTTAATCACTGACTCCAAATACCAGCGGGCGGCCAAAACCAGCGTTAGGAGCCTCTAACGCTGGTTTTGACTGCTACCGCCGAACTCCAAATCTAGGCCTAAGACTGCAGATAGAATTAATTCCCCTTCTCTGGCATATCAGGAGTCTAAGTTTGTGTACAATCGCCTCCAGTTCCACTATGGAGAGGCAAATTTTCTGTATGCTCCGTGATTTACTAGCCTCTCTAGATACACATCACCAAGCTTTCATTGAGGAACTAAGAGTAGCTATGAATCTACATCGGGACACGCAGACAGCATGTGGGACTGGGCGATGTGTAAACCAGAGCACCAGATGCACAGTTATGGAGAGAGGACGCACCTCAAGTCACAGATGATACCGGCATCGATACCTACTATGAAGGAGGAGTTCACCCCGGCAGCCCTACTCCTAGAAATGTGGAGACCTATACATCTGATTTGGCAGCCGGATCCTTTGACGGGCCACATGGTGATATGGAGACTCCCCTGAGCGACAGCTGTTGTGACAACCTGGTCTCCGCTAGCATGGAGGAATGTGGATCTCTTCAACAACCTCCAGGACCGGCTGGTGAGAGGTTTTTCATATGTGATCTTCAGCATATTGGTGGGGCGGCTGCCACGCTTGACATAACTGCGGGAGATAGCGCAGTTCTAGTCACTGACTGCGTTTTGTTATACAGATGTGGGTTAGTGCTGAAAAACCTAAGGTGTCACCCCCACGACATTCAGAGGCCCAAGCTCATTGTATGGAGCTCCCCGCAAGGTCTACCTGCTGTAGGCATCGGCTAAAGGACAGACTTCAAGGCTATAGATTATGGCCCAAATTGGATCTGAGGTAGTCAAGATTCAAGTATATGAGTTGCGGACATGTATTACCTCTGAGAGCTGTTTATGATGGCAGCAATGCCGGATGCCTTTGACTCTCTAGCTAATATGGGACTGTAGCTTTAATTATAGCTCTCTGTCTGTTCTTTTATTAATTAAGTTCTGTTACTTGGAAAGTTGGTAAAATGTATTTCTATTTTGTTCAAGGGTCCGTAGCACTAAGCATTTGTTTAACGTTATAGTCAGCCTGAGGTGCATCACTTATAGTCGCAGAGTCTGTTTAGTCACAGAGATCTCATATTTTCTTTTTTTCTTTTTTTTTAATTTTTGTCATATAGCTAATCTGATGCTTGCTCATACGTATTTACCTCATGCTGACATCTCTACCACAACACACTGTCAGAACTAACTCAGACCTATTTGTCCTGCAGTATACCTGCCCCTGCTTACTTTGTTTATTTCCTAACTTTGCATAATTAAGCTCTCTCCAGAGGGATAACTATGACAGTAGATCTTATTACATAAGAATCCCTTTCAGTAGTCAGGTTTTACACCATCAAGCTTGCTGTGCCCTTACTGTCCACAATAGTTTATATCGCCCTCTGCCTGCAGGGGTCACTCTGCTTTTGCATGGCATGCAGGTCTGCAATTTAATAGGCTATGTCTTTTGAGATATTCTCTATATAGGTGAATGACTGTTCACCTAGGATATTCAGCATCATACAGTGACCAGGGGTACATTTAAGTTGATTCACCCAGATCTTATCACTCTCCCCCCAGGAACCTAGCTCACATTACTTTATGTAGGGTACATCCAACTATGTGTGTTTGTGTGGGCATGGGTTTGTCTCTATTTGCGTATGTATGTGTATTTCTAACTAAATATGGGTCTAT
This sequence comes from Bombina bombina, assembly GCF_027579735.1. Taxonomy (NCBI): domain Eukaryota; kingdom Metazoa; phylum Chordata; class Amphibia; order Anura; family Bombinatoridae; genus Bombina; species Bombina bombina. The sequence goes on along the minus strand of NC_069505.1, from coordinate 329,857,219 downwards.
ACATACATGCACACAATCACTAGTGATAACGCTATGGCCTCAAGGGTGTGAAAATCTATGAGCAATCATACCTTATACTCCTAGGAAACGATATTACCTACATTGCATTTAATATGAGTATAAATTATCTGTTTCTGTTGGGCCCCTATCCTCCCTTTCCCGTCGGTACTAGTTGCCTGCGGGTCATACCCATACTCCTTTTCCCCACATCGCCTATAGCTGGCATTCCCCAGGAGAGGGGCTCACTCAGAAGTCCCCTATATTACATGCATACTAAGGTCCCCCCTTCCACATAATGTTTATTGAAAGCGAATTTACTTATATTACATGTTGGATTCAGACTCAGTGGCCTTCCACTTAATGATGACCCCTCTCTATATAATATCGCTCAGATAAGCTATATGGTATGATACGTGGGTCTACTTGTATGTATGACCATCTTCCTGATGCTAGATTTGAGCTCCCACAACTATTAAGATCATTTGCCCTGTAGTCTTTATTTTCCTAGTGTCCTATTTGGCTCCGCCCTCCATTCCCCCTTATTACGAGCGGCTCTTGCCCGCTGCATTCCCCCCCCCCCCCCTCACACACTCAGACCTCTGAGAGGTCGTTTATAAGCCAATTCCCTATCTCCCATCATTTATAATTTATAACGTACTTCTTATCCCGAGATAGGGATCATTAGTTGATTAATATAAAAATCGAGGTTCATAGATATATGCTCCAGTCACCTGTGTTACTCATATCTTACTTTTCCTTTTCTCTTCATGGTGACAGAAGTGGGATTATAATGCTTGTCAAATGTTCTAATATTATTTTTATGTATATATGACACTAATGGAGGTTAGATGTTGTAAGAATAACTACTTCAGTTGTACACCAATGTTTTAGCCCACATTTATTTCTTGTTTGAGAACTGTATTAGTGTCTTTATTATTTCTGATTCGTGCCTGGACATATTGTTTGTTATATTGTTATTACATTTACCTAAAAAAAAACTATTTAAAAAAAAAAAAAAAAATCCAAACTCTCCATATTCCAACCGAGTTTAAACTTAATATTGTTAGTGGTCTCATTTAAATCGGAAACAAAATCCACAAGGGTTTTAGTTTCACCTATCCAGATTCCAAATATATCATCAATTTAACACCATCAAGTGGCACCATATTGAAAAAACAATCTGTTCAAGAAAACATACTTTTCCTCATAATTATTCATGAAGATGTTAGGATAATTCAGACAAAAAAACGTACAATCTGCCTAGGGCAAAATGACAGATCTTTTTGTAGCAATGTAAGTTCATCATTAGGAATGTCCAGTCCAGAAATATTAACCACAATATCCTGTAGTGGTGTTGTCATCATTGTCCTGAAGACCATAGTTGATAATTCACTGGTATTTCCTTTTTGTTTTTGGCTCCTATGGTGTGTCCTATCTCCATGTCTGGATCTGGATCTGAATCGTCCATAGATAAATCCGATGAGTCAGAGCTACTCCCATTCTGTAAAGCTTTTTGAACTCATCATGTAAGTTTAAGGAAGTATTCCTCAGCTTCACTCCTTCAGGAACATAGTACCACCGGTATATTCTGCAGGTCTTTTAGTCCTGTTCATCTCTTAGAAATTTTGAACTCTTCTGCTTCTCAATATTTTTATGTAACTTAGAGACATTACTTGTAACTCAAGAAAGCCCTGTATCAGCCTCCTCTTGGGGAATAGTGCCTTTGCGTTTGCCTCCATTTATAATAAAATATTTTGTTGTAGATCGATCTCTTTATTCAAACATTCCACAGTCAGGTCCATAATATCCATAGAACATTTATTTAATATCTGTTCACATTTTTCACAATATTTACAGCTTTCCCTCATCAGTGTAGGGTGGGAACTTATCCAAAAAACCCCATTGAATCTATTTTACACAATGATATTCAGCCAAACTTGCTACATGTAAATCATATGCTAAATGTTTTTTTCACCAGTCTCTCATACTCCTTAGTTGTCAAATATACTGGTGATGTCTTCAGAGATTGTCTAGAACCCTTAACCAGAGTAGTTATCCAGGCTGCTTCCAAATCAGAATAAGAAAGCATTTCTGATACATTCTCATTCTGTGTCTCCTCCCTCTTAATCACCAGTTACCTGGGGTGAAAGCAGTTACTGTGGGTCTTGAGCAGTGAGCCTTGGTGGCATGGACTTCCCAGAGTGCTGGACTGACTATTATATTGATTGAACTGGCTCAGTCCACCACCGGACAAAATATGCTGTTTTCAGTGCACTGCACCTCTTTGTATGCATAGGTTCTCCAAGCATACGCTTGTTTTTTTGAGAGAATTTTATACATACCCATGGAATGCCCATGTTCAGCCCATTTTACGATAAAAAAAACAAACCCAATTTTGCTTTATATCTTGTACTTATGAGTACAAATTTATATGTGTTTTTGCATGTTCAGTGTACTTAAATAAAGACGTATGCTGGCATATTTAATACTATTTATTCCATTGTAATTTACATGCAAATTTTTACGTTTTTGATAAAGTACGATTTTTGATGAACAATTTTTTTTTTTATGATTTTTGATGCATCTTAACAATGCAAATTTCTCCTGTATATTTTTGTGTGAATGGTTACATTAATAATTTTGTATGATTTTTAAAATTACGTTTTTTTTTTGTGCACTTTTATAATGTAGACATCTCCTTCCAATACAAAAATGCAGCATATGCCCCTTAGCGAGGAACCCTGTTTTTAGGGTAAAAGTTTGCTTTAAATAATCTTGACAGCCTGGACACTTTTAGGTCATTGGGCCCATAAAGTCATAACAATTATAGTTAGTGACATTTTATTTATTAATATATAATTATATAATTAATTGTAACTTTAGTAATTTCTACGCTTTTAACATACTTCTTTCTAAATGAAGTATGTAAAGATCATTTAAAGTGACACTAAACCCAATTTTTTTTTCTTTCTTGATTCAGATAGAGAATGCAACTTTCTAATTTACTCCTATTGTCAATTTTTCTTTGTTCTTTTGCTATCTTTATTTAAAAAGCAGGAATGTAATGCATAGGAGCCGGCCCATTTTCGGTTGAGAACCTGGGTTATGCTTGCTTATTGGTGGGTAAATGTAAGCCTTCAATAAACCAGCGCTATCCATGGTGCTGAACCTAAAATGGGCTGGCTGCTAAGATTTACATTCCTACTTTTAAAATAAAGATAGCAAGAGAATGAAGAAAAATTGATAATAGGAGTAAATTAGAAAGTTGATTAAAATGTAATGCGCTATCTGAATCATGAAAGAAAAAATTTGGGTTCAGTGTCCTTTAAGTTCATCATTTAAATCTGCTAACCTTGACATTTCTGGGAACACTATATACAATATACTATATGGCTACAGGAAAGGCTTGTATTGAATAAAAAAAAATCATAGGCAACCAAGGGATTAAACCAAAATCTTTTTTATTGTGAATAAAAAATAAAATTGCTTAAGATATTTCTAATTTGTATGTTTAGCTGTGGAGGAAGAAAATAACTATGTGCATGATTTAATCTCACCTGGTTGGCTGGATGATTGGGCAGCTGGGTTGCTGGCCTTGAAAGAAAATGAAATTGCCTAATCAAAATTAATATAATTCCATTCTCTATGGAGCAATGATAATATTGAATGGTAAAATCTATATATGGATAAAATGATTTCCTTAAAATCGATATTAAAAAAGATTTCCCTATGGCATAGTATATTAAGATATGGTACAAAAATGCTAAGGTTTGTGCAGCTTAAAATATTTTGACAGTGCAATGGGCATAAAAATCTGTATTTTTCACGTAGTGTTCCAGTCTGAGGCTACGCAGAGCCACATTGTATCTGATAAATATTGTCTTCAACTAGATTCTCAGAGCAAAGCAGTGTTTACAAAAGTCAGCTTGAGTGAAGAGGCAAGCTTATGGTACTTTTCAAATGTAAACATGAATCTTTTTAGTATTTTAGTTAACAAAATTATACTGTGTGTGTATATATATATATATATATATATATATATATATATATATATATATATATATATATATTTATTTATTTGCTATAACATTTATATATATATATATATATATATATATTTATTTGCTATAACATTTATATATATATATATATATTTTATATATATATATATATTTATTTATTTGCTTTAACATTTATATATATATATATATATATTTTATATATATATTTATTTATTTGCTATAACATTTATATATATATATATATATATATATTTATTTATTTGCTATAACATATATATATATATATATATATATATATATATATATATATTTATATATATATATTTATATATATATATATATATATATATATATATATATATATATATATATATATATATATATATATATATACATTTGAAGCTTTAAGTTGCTTTAGTTTATAGAAACTCACTAGGCAGGTTATGAGATATATTATTATCACATAAGTTGACTATAATATGAAAAAAAAAAAAAAATAAAGCAGAGGGACACAATTCAAGTTGTTAGATTATTCTGTTTTACTACAAAATCCAAGAAATAGAAAGGAAGAATGATATAGAATAATCAAACAAATACCCCCAAGATAACAGTTCTTTAAAATAAAAAAAAATATTAGCATCTTTTTTATTATTTTTAAAAAGACTGCATAAAGCAGTTATAGGTGGTTAAAATGAGGGGATGTGGGGTGTTTTTTTTGGGGTTTTTTTTTTACAAAAAAGGCACCTAAAGTATCTTTACATGGAGGTCAATGGGGACTGTGTTTAAACTATAAATATATATGCATATGATTATATATAAACACATAAATACATACTGTATGTATATAAGCATATGCATATATATATCTATTTATTGCTGCCTCCTGCGCTATGCTAGGTGGTTTGCCGTAACTACCGGCATGAAAACATGGCTCCCATTGAAGCCATTGAAGTGCACTCTTGTGAGCACTTGGCTTCCTGGCAATGTGAGCGCATGGTCGCGTTCAAATTGCGCCACACTTATAATTCAAGCACACATTTACAGAGTGTAGCGCAAATATCGTGCTAGCATAAGCACAATATTGGGTTCCACTCATAATCTTGCATTTACATTGCAAAGAAAAGTATAAGTATTTTTAAGTCATTAATGTTTGTGTATAATTTTTACTTAAGGGACGGTCTACACTAAAATTGTTATTGTTTAAAAAGATAAATAATGCCTTTACTACCCATTCCCCAGCTTTGCATAACCAACACAGATATATTAATATACTTTATAACATTTAAACCTCTAAATGTCTGCCTGTTTCTTAGCCACTATAGACAGCCTCTTATCACTTGCTTTTTTATTTGCTTTTCACAACAGGAGACTGCTAGTTTGTGTGAGTCATATAGATAACATTGTGTTTACACTCAAGCAGTTATTTAATATACAAGGTAATCACAGAGGTAAAAAGTATATTAATATAACTGTGTTGGTTATACAAAACTGGGGAAAACTGAGAAATGGGTAATAATGGGGATTATCTATCTTTTTAAACAATAACAATTCTATTCTAGACTGTACCTTTAGTATTTGAGATATTTTTGTTTGCTTTCTTAAAAGGGACACTGAACCCAATTTTTTTTTTTCTTTCTGGATTCAGATAGAGAATGCAATTTTAAGCAACTTTCTAATTTACTCCTATTTTAAATTTTTCTTCGTTCTCTTGCTATCTTTATTTGAAAAAGAAGGTATCTAAGCTTTTTTTTATTCAGAACTCTGGACAGTACTTTTTTATTGGTGGATGAATTTATCCATCAATCAGCAAGGACAACCCAGGTTGTTCACCAAAATGGGCTGGCATCTAAACTTACATTCTTGCATTTCAAATAAAGATACCAAGAGAATGAAGAAAATGTGATAATAGGAAGTAAATTAGAAAGTTACTTAAAATTTCATGCTCTATCTGAATCACAAAAGAAAAAAAAATATGGGATCAGTGTCACTTTAAACACAGTTCAGATGCATCTTGTCGGATTTAGTTAATGTATGTTTGTAACAGTACTATTTAAAGTTTGTCTTATTGTATATAAATATATTATGTATATAATGTATAAACATTTTTGACATGCGGCAAGCCATTAAAGGAACACTAAACACCTTTAGGTTGTACTTTAAAATTGTTTATTATATGTTATAAACAAAAAAACACAAAAAAAAAACACAAAAAAACTTTGCAATGTACTATTAGTATTTATTTTATTTGTAATTTGATGTTGAAAATTGTGGGCTTTCCAATTCCTGTTAAAAGTTGAAGTGGGACTCCAGACTCAACACTGCTATATTCCACCCAGTCTTATATAATTATCCTTAATTAGCCTCAATATAGAAGCAACCCCAGGATACAACATTACAGTACCCATTGCTTTATACATTGAAGCTAAATCAGCGCTATTATATCTTGTAGTATAGGATTTAAAAATACATATGTCTGTTTTCAATAATTCAGATTGAGAACTTCAAAAACTTGGGCCTGACAATATAAAATGGGAAAGTGAGGGTGTAATGCACACCAGTGTGTATTACTACCCTTAGGGGGCGCCTCCTAAGGCGTACCAAACAAACAAATGCTGAAGCAATATAAAAAACCTAAATAGTTACTAGTAGAATATACAAATATGCTTATACATAAATAATAAGATGTACCAACATAAAGTCCAAGTGGGTAATATTGATACAGTCCCAATAGAAAAATGGATCCAAGACAAGGTAGGCAGCTCTCAGTCTTAGGATGGTCTTCCTGGTAGATGGGTAACTGAAACAAGATAAAACACAGAGGCGCCAAACATGGCCTAGTACAGCCAGATAACAGCACAGTAAGTCTGCTTTCCCAAACCATGCGTCAGCACTGTCTTGAAAGTTAAATATAAAGAATTACACAACCCGGGAAAATAGTGCCTGGATAAACTATCCATTATTGGAGCATAATTAATATGGGACCCTATATGGTCCATAGTAGTGTCAATCACCCTAAAGAAAAAGCTGGAAGGAATAAAAAACTGATAGGAATACAAAAGAGGGGGGCTCTTCTTGCGCCAATTGGAGTTAGGCAGAGGCAAATCTATTCCCTAGTAATAAAACGGAAAAAGGATTTTTAATAAAGATTTTTACAGAAATACACTTGCTTTTTGGACACCCTTTTTTATCATTTGTATGCTGCTAACTCTCTGGCACCTGAGAGGTATCTTGTTTTCATCTGGAGAGATCAGTCTACTGGGCGACTGTTTGGTTCCAGTCTGCAGTTTATGCACCTGCTGGTGCTTTGAATCTTGTAAGTAAGATTGCTCAATCTACCACTCGCTTGTCTAAACGTTACTGGGCTATGGTTTGCATTTTTTGTGTTCATTCAGGAACCTGTTAATCACTACCATCAAGGACCACAATCTGACTCATGAAGTATACCAGTGAGCTGGACCACTGAGAGGCTCCAGTCTGCTTCATAAGCACCAATGGGTGCACCTCCTTTGTGAGTATTCAATCGCTATCTTGTGGATTTTAGTATCTGTTATCTGGCTGTACTAGGCCATGTTTGGCGCCTCTGTGTTTTATCTTGTTTCAGTGGCCTGACAATATAAACTGGTCAATAAACATGCACAAGATGAGACATACAATGTACAAGAACAACAATCAAAACATTGAAATAATAAAATATTCAGTAATGTTACCCCATACACAGTCCAAGGGGTGATGAAGACTGAAACTTTACAATTATTAGAATATTTAAGCCACTAATATAATGTTAGAAATCTGCATAAGCTGACTTAATTTGAAAGTATAATTCTATTTAGTGTAGATTGCCCCAGTTTATGGTCCACTTTTAAAAACACCATACAAGGGGGGGCGTATCCGGGTGGCGGCCATACTGGGTTACTGTCACAAGAGCTCCTTACTGAACCTCTATATTTCTGCTGAATTTGGAGATATATATGCAGCTTCAGATGGAAAAAACTTGATCGCTGAATAGAGGAAGACATTCTGATAAGTTTGATACCCATAAGGCTAGTTTTGGATTTGATAAGCCTGAACCCGAACTTCAATAATATTAGGCGGTGCATGAGGCCGCAAACATAAGCATTTATTCCCCCATAAGCCTAATCGCATGGTTTGAATTAGCTCACTAGCCGCTACAGACGAAAGACTAATGATCATGGAGATGGCAGCATAATACAAGCTTTATTGTCAAAAATAGAAGCTAAACTAGATGATTGTATGTGTGACCTCATGGCAATAACAAGAGACACAAGGCGGGATGCGCGGATGGCCCTACAGCCTGCTTGAGTTACACGTTCAGCATCCCCACAAAGGTTCACAAGATTTATCGGAGGGCTTCACCCTTGGAGGTGTCTACTACTGGTTCCAGTCTGGGTGAGGAATCATTCTACCCTATCAGCTTGCTTACCGATACTGCCAGAAGCCGAGATACTGTCAGCTCAAAACTTGCATCGCACAGCAATACAGCGATGAATGCGCACCATTTGTTTGTGGAGCTGGGTCGGGGGAGAGGGGCCGGCTCCCGCGGCCCAGAATCAGCAGAATATGTTGTTTCCTAAGGTGCGACTACAGGAGGATGTGCAGCTGCAGGTTCAATTATACCTCCTTAATTTACATCAGATGCGGAGGACTGAGTCTGTCTTTTGGAAGGCTATACCAGCTATGGCAGTGCAACCCTATAGAACTGGTATAGGATGAGCCCTGTTGCAATATTGGATCACAAAGGGGATTTGACTGGTTCCAGTCGCCCCACTTGAACTGACAATCTTGGGGATCAGATGAGACAGCCTGAGGATTATTCTTACTTACTTTATGAGGAGTCTATGAGCTTCACTTATCCCAGACAATGAAGGGACACTTTTTTGATACCTGCTAATCGACTGTTATTGTTTTCATTGTGATCATATAGTGTACATATAGATATCTTGGTGAGGTCTGTAGGGGACTATACTGGGTCATATAGGTTCTTTACGTAACCTGCTGACATAGCCTAACCTATTTGCATCTACAAAGGTTATTTGGAGAGGGAAGATAGAAGTTAATTTTTTCAAGTATGTTCATGTGCCTCTCAGTTATTAGTGGCCCCTAGAGGTCATCATAGGCTCTACTCACATAAAAGTGATATAACATGATGCCAGTAATAATTCGCAAACTAGAACCCTAACGGCTGCAAATATATGTCTGTCCTGTAGCATGTGAGATATGTGGGGTGGTTTTAGCTGGGCGCAGATGGTTTAACAATACGGTTACAAAGAGTGTCTCACCATAAAGCAGTTAGAGTGTGTACCTTGATGTTCTAATTTGTCAATATGTAGATCTGAATCATATTTTGTCAGCTTGCAATTTTAGGTGTGTTTGCATGACATAGCTATAGTCAACTTATGCATCCCACTTTGAACTTCTGTGTCGCACTGGATCTCTTAGTTGTCAATTGCGGCTTTTGATCTGGTTTAATGTTTTGCAAAATACAAATTTTAATAGTTTACATTATATATCTTTAGTAGGCTTATATGGTATCTAAATACATCCAGCTGGATGAACTATTCAGCGGTATTCACTCCGCTCCCCGCTAACTGGATATATATACTTATCCACTATGCCCAAGAGTGGCGTTATTTCACTCTAATGTCTTCCCATGATACAAGGGCGTTATTTCACTCTAATGTCCTCCTATGATACAAGCTATTGAGTATAGGTTCAAGAGGAACCTATAGATTAGTTAGGAGGTATATTAAATAAAAAAAATGAGGTTTCATATCTATGTTCAGGGGGAAAGGTTGATAAACTTGTTCATCTGTCTTACTACGTCTTACATACCTGTAATTGTTTTATATGGGAAATAACATATGTTTTGTTATATCATTTCACACAAAAACCTCAATAAAAATCTTTGATTAAAAAAAAAACACCATACAAAAGTTGCACCCTACTACGTGTGACTTAAACCCTGCTCCAACTCAGCTCATATCTGGATGCATTGAAACACTCACCCTAGTCCTCTAAAAGAAGCTGTGGTAAAACCACTCCTAAAAAAAACCTTTATTAGACACAGACTGTATGACTAATTACAGACCAGTATCCAACCTCCAATTTCTGGGGGAAATAATTGAAAAAGTAGTAGCAACTCAACTGAAAGCCCATCTATCACGCCTGAACATATTCAATCCTTTCCAGTCAGGCTTCAGATGCCGCAACAGCACTGAAACAGCACTAGTCTGAGTGCTAAATGATCTCCTCATGGCAAGAGACAATGGTGATTTACTCCATTCTAATCCTCCTGGATCTCTGAGCTGCATTTGACACCATTGACCTTAGGATTCTAATACAGCACTTGCAGCACATCTGTGGTCTAGGAGGCACAGTCCTTAACTGGTTTAAACCTTTCTTCGCTTGTAGATCACATTGAGTAATATCAGGATCAAGCTCATCAGCACCAACAGAACTGGCCTGCAGAGTTCCACAAGGATCCATCTTGTGTCCCATGCTATTCACAATTTACTTACTACCACTGAGGGACATCATTAACCGACATGGCCTAAGGTATCATTGTTAGGCTGATGACACACAACTCTATTTCTCCTTTGCTCCAGATACTACAGACCCAGCATTCCATATACACAGTTGCTTAACAGACCTCATAGAATGAATGTTCTCAAAGTGAACCCGGACAAAACAGAGTAACTCTTGGTGAGGGGACCCCAGGCATCAAAAATATCCCACTATCACCCAACTGGCATGGAGCTTGGAGACTCTGAACTTGTTAGTTCAGCAAAGGTACAAAACCTCAGAGTGCTGATTGACGCTGGACTATCTTTTAAACAGCAGATTTACTTCGTAATAGAATCTGAAAAAACATGAAAAACATAGCCAGGATACAACACTTAATTCCACCGGATGATATGCCAACATTAATCCATGCATTTGTATCTTCTAGGCTAGATAACTGCAATGCACTCTACTTGGACCTCCCAAAAAAAAGAACTTCATCGCCTTCAGACGGTACAAAATGCAGCAGCCAGACTACTGACCAATCAAACTCGCTCCTGCCACATAACACCTGTTCTCCACTCCCTGCATTGGCTTCTAATTAAATGGTGAACATATTTTAAAATTGGCCTGCTGACCTTCAAAGCCTTAAACAACCAAGGCCCACAGTACCTGAAAGAGTTCCTAACACCCTACATCCCATCCCGCTCACTTAGGTCAACCAACACATCCCTCCTCTTAGTGCCAAGAATAAGGACAAAATCAGGCTCCAGAGCATTCGGCCATGCTGTCCCTACTTTCAGGAACTCTTTACCATGTGCAATCCGAGAGGCACCGTCCTTACAGTCTTTTAAAAAATAGCTAAAGACCCATATCTTCCATCAGGCATTCAGTCCGCTTATCTGACCTTCAGACACTCCTAACTTTTATGTCTTTATGTTGGTATATTTGTAAAGTGCTTTGAGTCTCAAAGGGAGAAAAGCGCTATATTAATCACAAATTATTATTATAATTATTATTATTATTAAAATATAAAGTAATTTGCACAAATTTATAATTTTTGTTCTAAAACCTGCTGAAATTAAAAATGTAAGTTTAATAATTTGATATTTTTATCACAAATTTCCTTTGGCCAGCTTAAGGGAAAGTCAATATATTTGATTCTAAACATTAATGCAATTATTTGCATTTTCTGATTTTATTTTTCTACCTCATGGAAAGTGTAGCAATGTAATATGTGCCCAAGAGCAATTCAGAATTGTAGTCTCTGAGGATGACTTTTTGTAGGTAGTAACATAGGGTGAGGTATGAATCATTTTCTCTGATCTTGTTAGGTTCCAGGATATATCACAGCATAGAAGATACACTTGCTGAAGTCATTAGAAAGGGAATACAATTGGAACAGGATAAAGATTGCCAAAAGCTCTAGTTGTCAAAAGAATGCTTTTTACTATGAACTGCTTTCTTTGCATGATTTTCTTTTCTTGAAATCTCTCTCCCTCTCTATTATCCAGAAGATGCTACTTATGCTTTACAGCAGATATAATATAGTCCTCTATTGTTCACTTTCCTAATTTTACTTCTTTTGCAATTGGCTTGTTTTGATTCTTTTGTTGCACACATAAATGGCCTCACTGTTGTATAATTCTGCTACCAAGGAAGTATGGATTTTTAAAATACCTCTGTTGGATGCATTGAATAGCTTTTCCTAATATTATCTTGTATTTAACACAAGAGTGAGTATACTTAAATATTATTTGATGCCCTTTGAAGCCTTCTTTGCATATTATTTTATTGAATTTATAAACAGATTTTTTTTTATACTTGGATACAATAAATGTGTAAAATATGTTTCCAAATAAAAATAAACTCAACAATCATTATTTAAATTCCCAATGAAATTTAATTTTTTTTTTTTTTTTGCCGTTTTTCAACCTTTTCAAATACATTTTTCTCTGTTATACTACTTCACAGTTCCAGACTAGAAAGACAAATCTATAAGAGAAACTATATGTTGAGTTTATTATTGCAGTCAGCTGCTGATGGAACTGACAGGCTTATAATATTCTTTGTGGATGTGGTACCAAGTTATACATTCAAAGCAATAGAGAGAGGCACTCAAAAGGATATGAACAATACTTTAGTATCTTGTTATATGGTATGTTCACTGCAGCCTTTTTTTTATTTCCTTTTGCCTTTTACAGAAGTGTTTAAAGTAACAGTAATATTAAAATTAAACATTTATGACAAAGAAAGAGCAGGCAAATTAAAAAAGTTATAAAACCCAAACTCTTTCTTAAATGATTCTGATAGAGCATGGAATTCGAAACAGCTTTCTAATTAAAGGGCCATAATACCCAAATGTTTAAACACTTGAAAGTGATGCAGCATAGCTGTAAAAAGCTGATTAGAAAATATCACCTGAACATCTCTATGTAAAAAAGAAAGATATTTTACCTCAAAAGTTCCTCAGTAGCCACCTCCCATTGTAAAGGATTTCTAAGCAGCATTTTAGTGTGTCTGTCCCGGGACAACTGAAGGGACTAGCATCGTGCACTCTCATATTATTTCACCAATCAGGTAAAGGAAGCTTACTATGAAATCTCATGAGAGTTAAGTGAAATCTCATGAGATTACAGTAAGAGTTCATGACCTCAGCACTGCTGATGCTGATTGGCTGCTGTTCATTTCTTCTTTTTTTTTTTTTTTACCTGCAGCTGGGAGCAGCTGAGTATAACTTTTTACACAGAACTTACTCTGCTGAGCTGAGGAAATTGTGAGGTAAAATATCTTCCTTTTTTACATAGAGATGCTCAGGTAATATTTTCCTGTCAGCTTTTTACAGTTATACTGCATCAGTTTCAAGTGATTTAGCATATGAGTATTATGTCCCTTTAACTTTAAAGGGACATAAAATCCCAGTTTTTTATTTCATGATTCAGATAGAACATACAATTTTAAAGAACTTTCCAAATTACTACTGTTATCAAATTTTCTTTGTTTTCCTGTTATCCTTTGTTAAAAGCTGGAATGTAAGCTCATGAGTGTGCATGTCTCTACAGCACGATATGGCAGCAGTTTTGCCACAATATTATACATAAGTAGGAGCACTAGATGGCAGCATTATTTCCTGTCATGTAGGGCTTCAGGCATGTGAACGCTACCTACCTAGGTGTCCCTTCAACAAAGAATAGCATGAGAACAAAGCAAATTTGATAATAGAAGTAAATTGGCAATTTTGTTAAAATTGTATTCTCTATCTGAATAATGAAAGAACATTTTTGGGTGTAATGTCCCTTTAATTATCAACATTTATTTGTTTGTTTGGGTTGTAAGGTCTGAAGTGTGCACGTGTCTGGATCACTATATGGCAGCAGTTTTGCAAGAACATTTACCATTTGCAAGAACACTAGATAGAGCACTATTGCCTGCTATATTAGTGCACCAGACACCTACCTAGGTATCTCTTCAATAGAGAATAACTTGGGAACAAAGCAAATTTGATAATAGAAGTGAAATAGAAGCTTTTTTTAAATTGTATTCTCTGACTGAATCACTAAAGAAAAATGTTGGGTTTATATCCCTTTAAACATTTGTAATTTACCTATTAACAAAATGCTTTGTATTCTTGGTATCATTTCTTGACGTATAAACTTAGGTGCGCTCATAGAACCTTAGAAGCTTGCTTATGTATTTAGCACTCTAGGGCTGCAGTGGCTGCAACAATGCTTTTAGCAATATTATACAGAGTTGCAAACACTGCTGCCATAGAGTGCTAAAGACACGTACACACTCTGGAAATCCTATAAGCCTACTCAGGTTTACACTCCAATGCAGAATATCAATAAACCGAAGAAAACTTGATAAAATAATTAAATTAGAAAGTTATTTATTATTGCATAGTCTATCTAGATCCTGAAAGTTTTGTCTTTTTCCAGAAGTACAGTCCATTCCCTCCCAAAACCGAAATTTACACAGATGTATGGGACTTATCTCCCTAAGGATTTAAGTTTCACATATAATTCAGAATGTATTTGGCTGTCTAATTCAAAGGGGAATTAACTGGTGTACTGGGGCTAGTCTGTCTATTTGGTTGAAACTAGACTGATGTTCTTTAACCCCTTAAGAACCGTGCATTGGTCAGATTAAGGGGCCGATTTATGAAAGTGCGAGCGGACATGATACGATGTAGCGTATCATGTGCGCCGCACATTGATAAATGCCGACAGCATATGCTGACGACATTTAGAATTGCACAAGCAGTTCTTGTGAACTGCTTGTGCAATGCTGCCCCCTACAGATTCTCGGCCAATCGGCCGCTACCAGGCATTTTCAATCAGCTTGATTGTATAGGATCGGGCAGATTGATGTCCCCAGTCTCAGAGCAGGTGGACAAGTTATGGAGCAGGGGGACTTTAGACCGCTGACTGCCTGCTTTATAACTGCTCGCGGAGCTTGATAATTTGGCCCCTAAAACAAATTAATACAACACACAGAGAAAGTCCAGCACTCACTTACAAGCTCTCAGCTAAGATTAAAAGCAAAAAATGGAAGGGTTAGTTACGGCATTTGGTCAAATGGGACAAGTCCAGGTACCCCTTTAAGGTCCCTTCCAAAACTTGGGTCCCTAAAACAGCCATACAATGCAAGCTCTCAATCCAACAAACTGGGAACAAGTGAAGGGTGCACAGGCTTATGTAATCACCCCAGACATATGCAAAACACAGAGAAAGTCCAGCACTCACTTACAAGCGCTCAGCTAACATTAAAAGCATTTAGGGTCCAAGGTTTTGGAAGGAACCTTGATGTGGTACCTGGGCTTGTCCCATTTGGCCAAATGCGGTAACTAACCCTTCCATTTTTGCTTTTAATCTTAGCTGAGAGCTTGTAAGTGAGTGCTGGACTTTCTCTGTGTGTTGTATTAATTAGTTTTGTAATTTTCCCTATGGTTCTTGCACCCAGACCTGTCTGGGGTTAACTGCCTGTGACACTGGGGACAGCACCGCTTCCTGTGAGTGCCAGTGAGCACCTAGGGCTGAGCATGTTGCAGGGTCATGGGATGTGTACCCAGTCCAGTCTGAGAGTGCAGTCCCCTTCCGTGTTTTATATATGTCTAGGGTGATTACATAAGCCTGTACACCCTTCACTTGTTCCCAGTTTGTTGGATTGAGAGCTTGCATTGTGTGGCTGTTTATGGGTCCCAGGTTTTGGAAGGGACATTGATGTTGTACCTGGGCTTGTCCCATTTGGCCAAATGCGGTAACTAACCCTTCCATTTTTGCTTTTAATCTTAGCTGAGAGCTTGTAAGATATATATATTTATGTATATATATATATATGTATATATATATACAGAATATATATATATATATATATATATATATATATATTATAAAGAATATCACACATATATATATATAAATATATATATATATATATATATATATATATTTATAAATTAAGAGAATTTTTTTTCTCTGTAAAGATCATTGGAATGTGAAATAATATCTACCTTTGGGTTTAGGGCTAATGTGGTGTTGGATGAGTGTGCGAGCGATAAGTGTTATTTTTTTTTAAAGCACGCTTGATTGAAGTCTTTGGGGAGAAGAAGTTAACGGGGTCACAATATCCGAAGTCCTGAAGTTAGCGCACATTGTGTTTTGCTCTCACTCTATCCCACCAGCGTTAAAAGTTTGCTTGCATCGTTGTTAGCGCAAGAGGGAAAGAAACATTTAGCGCACCCCTTGTGATCTTGCTATATATTTTTTATGTCCTTTTAACTAAAAGTTCCTTGATGTACCTTACATTTTTAATTTTACCTATATGGTATTTGAACAAAACTAAATAGTCCACAACATTTTTAATGCTATTTATTATAATTAAGTTATTAATACGCAACTAAATCTTTCTTATGGTCTTTAATTTGTATTTGTGACTATTCAAAATAATTATTACTCGGTACTAAAGGTAAAATTGTGTTTTAGTAATAAACCTAGGGTTTTATAAACAGCATGCAGGCTGGTATTAAGAAATAATTAAATCAATATAGTCAGGCACTTTATCATTAAAAAGCATAAATGTATTAAAAGTGATGAAATACACACATAATACTGTAGTGAAATTTAGTCTAAATGGCTATCCTTAAATTTAAATATATCTTACACAAAAAAATTGAATACATTAAGATGTAGTAAAATATTATTACATTTATAAAACATTGAATAAAAATATAGCATCTACATAGCAACTAAACATTTGATATATTTACTGAGCTAGCAATGTTATTTTACAGCTAAATGCTAAAGCTGTAATTAATAGTATGAACACAGAAAAACATTTATTTTTATATTATGTTGTCGGAGCATCATTACATTTTATTTACACAGTTTATGCTTTATTTTCCTTGTGGAAAAAATAAAATGTATCACTTGGATTTTTTTTCTTATAAAGTGTAATGAAGAATAACAAAGTAGGGTACAAAATTATAACAGTTCAGCAATTATTTTATACTTTTGGCAAATCATGAAGGTCATTTACTGTAAATGCAATTATATCCAGTACAATGTTTTGTTTGATTCCTGAAAATTTACTATATTATTTCTAAATGCACAAATTGTTAACTACTTAACCCAATCGAATGTAGATCTACGTCATGTGGTACATAGCCCCTTGTACCGCATAACGTAGATCTATGTCTGACATACTGGAAGTCCAAATATTCTTGGCTGTCAAGTGAAAGCTGAAAGCCGCTGTTACTGGGCTTCCAGCATCTGCCTTCATATGGTAATGGTTCATGATCGGCGCTCCGGTACCATATGAATGCAAATTAACAGATCGTTGAAGACAGTGACACAGTCTGTGTCACTGTCTGTAACGATCTCCATTGGTGCCGGTAGAGGTGTGGGAGGGAAGGAAGTGGCGGGTGGGCGGCACATCGGCAGAGCGAGTGGGAGGGAGATGGAGGGATAGAAAGCAACACTATGGAAAAAGTGTGGAATGGGAAGAGGGGGCACCCTACTTAATGATCATGGGGAGGTAGGGGACACCTCTACAAAATATATCTTTTTAAAAAAAATCTTAAGAAATAAGTATAAAATAGGTACTTACAGGCAGCTGCCAGTACCTAAGATGGCCCATTTCACTGTGAAGGGGAGGGTTAGAGAGCTGTTTGAGAGGGATCAGGGTAAGTAATGGGGGATTTTACAGTGCAGAATAATTAAAAATAATTTATAAAAAAAAGAAGCCCTTCATACTGGCAAACTGTCTGCCAGTACCTAAGATGGTGGTGGAGTGTGGGTGGGGTGGGAGGAAGAGAGCTGTTTAGGGGGATCAGGGATGTGGGAAGTGTCAGGTAGGAGGGTAATACCTTTATTACAATACTATTACCATTACCAGCTAACTAATTTACTAATTCACTGCCTGGCATTTAGGATGTGTGGTGCACAGCTGTAATTAGTGGC